>NW_028301610.1:63717196-64020227 GCF_987345545.1 Pholcus phalangioides | reverse complement strand
GGTGTCTTAAAAATTGTAAGTGAAAGTGCTGTGATCAATGATGACAAATGGTGCATGGCCGTTTTAACGTATGGGCCCAACCCGGGAAGAAACACCCCCGGAATATTTCATCCACTGGTTGGATAAATGCAGTTTAGTGCAAAAAGAAATGCTTCGATATTTGTTCCGAAAATTTTATTAGATTATTAAACATAACATTACTTCGTTGATTCAAAAAGAAGATGGCTCCCAGATGTAACCTGAAATAAATGTGAATTTTTGAAGTTTTGAAAAATGATTAATTTCCCAATTTCTTCGTGAAGCACCAAGAAAGAATGAAGTAAAAGAAATGAAGCACCAAAAATGCACTTATTGCTCCATAAAGCACAGTTTGGGAACCTCGGCTTTAAACTGTCCTTTGCAAGCAGCCGTTGCAATCACATCACAATCGATTCAAAATGTGCATTTTTCGACGTACAGAGGTGGCGCAAACAATCACTAATGAACGTACGTTGCAGTTTTGCAACAATTTGTTGCCTGGGATGGTTTATGGCGAGGCACTTTATGGTTCATGCAAGATGGGGCCCAACCATGCCGTACCACAACGTTTTTTGCTTTTTTTTGAGAAACTCCTCGGGAACAGTCATGCATTGAGCTATTTCACATTTATTTTGGAACAGGCATGGAATGGCACACATCTATACTTACCGAACTTACCACCCGCGAATACCTTCTGCGGGGCAAATTTAAGGACATTGTTTTCCGGAAGAATCCTGCAACACTGGGAAAACTTGACGATTTGATCTGTAAGACATGTGCGTCCATTCCCGTTGAGACACTACACAAAGGGTTACTGAAAATTTTATTGTTTGTTTGTGTCCTCACTGTGCTGAGAAAGGTGCACATTTTGAATCGATTGTGACGTGTGATGCAACGACTGTTTGCATAACGACATTTTATAGCCTATTTCGCGGACTCCGTGCTGCGACTACAGTGTATATCGCCACCTGTCGGTAACATTAGTAATTCATTTTTAAACTTCTGTATCAGATTTTTACGGTTTTCGAAATAAATATACCACTTGTGTTTCGTTTTTCTATCGGTCGCCGTTTCCGAGATAAAGTGAAACTACTCTAATTATACGGACACTGGTGGGACGAAAAACTTCATCCGTAAAAGAGGGGATGACCGTTAATCAGGGGTTTGAAAAGCATACTTTTATTATACACGGAGCACAATTATTATTTGACCGGTGACCGCATCTGAGGGATGTCCGTTGAGAAGGGTTTTACTGTATTTCATTTTCGAATATCCGTTCGAGTGTAAGAGACTACTACGGTTCCCTCTCAAGGTGTGCTTTGCATGGCTGTTAATAAATCTGAAATAGTCGATGCCGGCCACTGGAAATGGCCCGTGTCGACTTCTTGAGAGCTGGATGTTTCTCCAATGGACAGTTTTATGTCGCACCACAAATATGGTTTACAAAGATGTACTGGGTAAAATGAAATTTTTATGTGAGTTTTTATTTGGGAATTTTCAGATTACGAAATCCACGCAAGCAAAGCCGCGGGTAGCAACAGCTAGTATACTATAAACATAGTATCTATAATTGTTCCCTCGTTCTGAGGCTGCACCCATAGCTATCCACAAGAAAGCAACGAACCTTTGAGATCTGTATCGAGGGATCATAAAAGGGATTTTAGAGCAAAAAAAATGTTTCAAAAATTCACCACTAGGTAATATTATTGCTTTATTCAAACCTGAATATGCAACTGCAGTATTGATGTCTGTAAGCAGGATTTTTATGGCTGCTGTTATCAGTGTTAGAATGTGAAATCTTAAAACAGAGTAGTCAACATTAGACAGCAGTATTTGGTTTGAAATATAACGCAATGATGCAATTTTTCAGACCTGACAAAACTGTTGCTTTGTCAGTTTTTTCAGACTGCCTCAGTCAAATATCACAAGGATTGTGTTCTGGAAATGGGGTAAGATGCATATTTCGAGCCATCTTCGGGTTCAATGATTGCTTCAACTCTTCTGTATTTATGCTTTTTGTATCAATTTTTGGCCTACTTTTGTTGAGATTTGTCACCATGCCTCAGTTGTAGCGTTTTCTAGAGTCAAAGCCAAATTGGGGGTTCGTTCGTTTTTTTTATTAACATAATGTACAAAATTGAACCAGGAAAAAAGATTTGCATTCATGATACATTTTTCTCAAATATAGTTCACTGTTGAATAGATAATATGTCATTGTGTATCTCTTCCCTTAATTTTTCTACCATGTTCAGATACGGTCACGGGTATAGCATATATTTTTGTGTACTCTGTTCTTGAAATACTCCTTAACTTACATCAGAGTACTGGTAAAGAGTAAAATAGGATTTTTGAAATGTGGCTGAGGTAATTTCTCCCGCAAAAACTAGATTTTGAGTGGCACGGAATCGCATAGCGTGGGTTGGTCTGGAAACGGCGTTAAAGGCAAAACCGTAAGGCTCTGCTTTTTCAAGGGGGAACCTTGAAATTTAAGCATGTGGGTGGAGTTATTTATAGCAGTTTTTTCAAAGAAATAGTTGTGGTTCGCGTATTGTTTTTATACCTTTAATTTCTAAACAAGTTTCGTACATTAACATTGACATCACAACATTATAAGTATTGGAATAGAATGAAAAATGATAATAGCTCTGGTAGAAGGATGACCAAATCTGAAGGGATAGCAACCTTACCTTCCAGTAAAGTGTAATTTCATAGCTTATTTTGAGTAGAATCTCAGCAAAAATCCCAGCGGATGCATCTACTCTCATGTGTGTGTTTCTCCATTCAAACTTTGAACTCCCTTATGACCCCTTTAGGGGTTGAATTTTGAAAATTACCTCGAGTCTCTATATTAGAAATAAAACTATTGAAAATTTTTTTCATATTTATAGCATCAGTGGTTTCAGCTCAGCGATGATGAATTAGGGCATGTTATTTTATATATACAGGATGATTACATAATTCTCCTTGGCTGCATTTTATAGGCGAACCGTTGATCCTAGAGGCATACTTCCAATTAGAAGTATCCAAATAACATGTGGAACTTGGACACATCATTCATGTTGCAAGGGGTTAAATGGTTAGTAAAATAAAAATACTATAACATTTTATACCGACACTCTGTGCTCAAAAACCCAATAATAAAGCTGGTGCCCTGTCTCTCCTGGGGTCAATAGAAAAATTCCACTTTGATAAGTGCAATATTAGCTTAGATATTTCCATTCGAAAATCGGAGGAAAGATGGGAAAGAACAACAAGAATCAGGGAAATAAGCGTTGTCCGTTATGCTTTTTTTCCCTCAAAATTTCCTTCCATTTTTTTAATTCAAACATTTTAGTAAATATCGCACATAGACAAGTGTAACTTATTTTTTGTTGGCCTCTTTCTAATTGTGTTTTGAGCACAGGGTGTTCGTAAGTTAATTTTTTTTTATTTCAATAATTATGCAACTCGAGTAAAATCGAATGACGTATCTGTGTTCTACACGTCATTCAGATACTTTTTTCCAATAAGAAGTATGCCTCTAGAATCAACTGTTCGTAATTGAAATGCGGCAAGGGGGAGTTATGTAATTACTCTCTATAGATGACAGGGATTATACTATACATGTAAAATACTATGATAGATAAGTTCTTGCTTCTATAGCATTAAATTCAGGAATTTTATTCAGTTGCTAGTTATTGAATATTAATTTTGTTTACAGCGGAATCAGAAGATTGCTCAGTAGATGCTGTGCCCGCAACGATTGCAGTGTGCCGTAAGGAATTTATATGTGATGAAGAGAGAGATATATGTGTCAGACCCTTGATTTACTACTAAATTAGATTGATGAATTATTCTCCGTGTAGCGAATAATATTTTATTCAAATAAAAATGCGAGAATTATAGTAAAACTAAGAAAATGAGGAGTTTACAGTATTTGATATGAATATTACCGATAACTTTGTTGCAAGACACGTGGGAGGGGCGGATTTTATGACTTCTTTAGCGCGACGTAGCAGTGAAATTTTGTGAAAGAAAGAGAAAGCCGTCACAGGAGCCCCGTTCACATGTACAATAAAACATCCCGGGATGTTCCCGGTAACGAGGACTTTCGCTACAAACCCCATTCACATGACGTTTATTATATGCCGGTAATGCCCCCCCCCCCTCTTCTTTCCGGAAGTCGTCGCTGGTTACGTGAGTTGAACGGAAGTGGTTGATTCAAGATGGCTGACGAAGGAGCTTACAGTAGTTTTCGCGGCGCAAAGAATTATGAAAGAGAAGGTCGGTGTCGACCACTAATCCACCCCAAGGAAGATGGGCCTTTTTTGATGAGCTTCTCTCCCTCCTTTTTCCCCCTACGAGGGAAAAAAAGTTGTCATGCCGGTAATTATCACCAAAGCGACCCCCAATCTTGCACATGTGAACGGGGCTATAAAGTGAAACTCCTTTTTTTCGCCCCTCAAAACCGGTTCCATAAAATAAAATAAAGCGGCTCGATGCAGTGTTGAGCCTGTTGAACATTGTCATAACGCGCATGCACTTGATATTTTCTGCTGACTGTTGGTTGGCGCTAACATATAGTTCCTGGTGAATATATATATGTATATATTTCCTCATTGAAAATAAATATACTTAATTCTACAACAAACCGTCATCCGCAATCGGTACCGTGGTTTAAGCAAGGAACACACGTAGCGAAGGTTGTGGGTTTAATTCCCTCAAACACGCTGAGATTTTTTTTCCTCATTACCATCTTCGTTTTTTAATGTCTAATTTTTATGGGGGCCACCCCCGTACAATAAATGATAATTTATTGATTCACTAAAAATGCTTTCATTTTTTTCTGCTTTAATTCAAATACGGTTCACCTGCATCAAGTTGACAATAATAATGGCTTTCGGAGCAAGCGTCCAGCGAAGCTGTGCTCTGCTATCATTCATTGATTCGCGAAAAAATGTTTTTATTATTTTTCTGATTTACTTTAAATGCGGTTCAGCTGCATCAATTTGACAATAATATCGCGTCTTATACTACACAGGGTGAATCAGATCTATTCTGCCAAATGGAAGGGGGTGACAGACGAGCCCAAGCGGATCATGAAACACCCCACCAGCCCGGTCCTATCTCAAACCGTTTTCGAGTTATGGTGGATAATCGATTATGGCCAAAATTTTCATCGCCAATTACGAAATAGCCTTCTGGCTATACAATCGGTCAAATTTACCAAAAAAACTTGTGCATTGTGCCAGCTTTCGAGAGATGCTACAATAGCTACAATAAACTACATCAGTGTTCTGGTTCAGGAGTAATTTGGATTTTTGTTCGTAATACATCACTGAAATCAACGTTTGTCGAAGTAGATATTCGACGAAAATTCGGAATAGACGGTTAAAAATTTTGGCGACAATTTGATTTTACAGAAAAAAATCATATGAGGTGACATTACAGGATCATCGACATCTACAATTTCCAGGAGCTTTTCCGCCTTTTTTCGCTGATATGGGTGGGGATGCCAAATCTAAAATCCTTTTTTTCACTCGTTGAGTAGCGGATAACTTGGATTATCTCCTGAATAATGCCGTGGATGTGAAAAGCCATGTTGGTAAAAGTGCGGAGAGAGAGACTATCCGAGATATCCTGATTCACCTTACTTCCAGAAGAGGAGGCCACATGGTCGTATGGTCCTTTGCCAATGAGATTGTCAGAACTTTTGTCTGATCTTGAAGATGATTTAAAGTTAGAATCCACTTTCTTCTGTTTCTCAGGCGTTTTGTCACTTTTCTGGGGATTCTTAGATTTAGAAAGTTTATTAGTGTCTTTGTTTTCTGACTCTAGTTCGTTGGCAATTTCCCTGTTTGATTTGAGAAACTGTTTAGGCGAACTACATTGCGATTTCCAATTAATTCTTCATTACCCTCTAATTAATAATTTATGAACAATAACTGGTGGCAAGGAAACAGTTATTTTCCGGATATTATACTGAGATGAACTCAGAAAGAAAAGTCATCACGTCTTCGCCGGGACTCGAACCCGACTCTTGCATACCGGGCAAGCATGCTACCATCTGCACCACTGGAGACATGACCCTGCCTTCCTTATTTCACGCCCTGTGGCGTGAGGCGCTGAAGTAGAGGTATTGGTAGCCTCTGTTAACTTCAGTAAATGGACCCCGGGTGGGACGGTTTTATATCTCACTCTAACAACTGGTGGTTTTGCCGTTTTATGACCACGTTTTTAGTGAAAATTACCGATATTCTGTATTATGCGATATTTAAGTTCCTAATTTCCCGTATTTTTCCGAATGAAATATCAATACACCCAAGTCACAATGGAATAAATTCTATTGAAAAATATCTTTTAAACTGATTTTTTTTACTGCGATTTGTTGCAGATCTTTATTTCTCTGTCCTTCAAGAATTTCAGCAATAATTAGCAAATTCGCCTTAATTTGCAGTTTTGGCTATGTATTAAGGATCGCAATTTCCCGTATTTTTCTCGTTGAGATATGCAGGAGGAAAATTTCTAATTTTCTACACTGGTGAAATAAATTAAGAGAATTTGCATATTTTATCGAATTTCATGAAAAGAACTGAACTGAATGTAAAACCACTGCTTCTAGACAAAAACGCAAATCTTGTACGTCAAATACGTAAACGTACACGTGTGTGTAGGCGGAGCCAGTAGAGAAACAGGCTTTATAAGCGCGTAAGTTAAGACGCATTTCGTTCGCTAGCACACCTCGGCGAATTTCTTGGTGTTATTTTGCAGCAATCGGTTAATTTCAAATTGTAACAGTAAAAATTAGTAACCACCAACGTTTAGATGATGGAATGAGGTGGCGAATTGTGGGGAGGCTAGAAGCAGGCCAATCTCAAGTCCAGATTTGTAGAGAGTTCAATTTAACGCCCAGCGTCGTGTGTAACTTATGGAAACAGTTCCAAGATACCGGATCCATCGAGAGAAAGCCTGGGCAAGGTCGTCCAAGAGCCACGACGGCCAGAGAAGATCGCCATTTGTCGATTATAGGGAGGCGTAACAGGAGTGCTACAGCTTCTCAGCTCTCTCGTGACTTGTATGCAGCCACAGGAACCCGTGTATCAAGGGTGACTGTTTCCAAAAGACTTCATGAGAGAGGGTTGTTTGCAAGAAGACCTGCTGTCCCGCTCACTTCTACGGACAAGAGAATCCGTTTATCATGGTGCAGAGAGCATAGAGACTGGAGTATGGATCAATGGGCGACCGTTCTCTTCACTGATGAGTCCCGGTTCAGCCTAAGCACCGATTCTCGCCGTACGTTCATATGGAGAGAACCAGGGACCCGCTACCTACCCTCCAATGTCCGCGAAATCGACCATTATGGCGGAGGAGGTTTAATGGTCTGGGCAGGCATCATGTTGGATGGCCGCACTCCTCTCCATGTCTTTGAAAGAGGCACTGTGACTGGTGTGAGATCTTGGAGCCCTATGTTCGCCTTTTCAGGGGTGCAGTTGTCCCTGAGTTCATTTTAATGGACGATAACGCGAGGCCACATAGAGCTCTTCTGCTCGACGATTTTCTAGAGAGTGAGGATATTCGCCGGATGGATTGGCCAGCCAGATCTCCAGACCTTAACCCTATAGAGCATGTCTGGGCAACACCACACTAGAAATAATGCCTCGGAACTGGAATGTGACGTCAGCACGAATTGGCTCAGAGGAAAATGCCTTGGTGACAATCGGCTTCACTGCAAGACTTTTCCTTCTTTTTTAAAATGCGATGTTCGTGCATTTTTTTTTTTTAGAATTACAAGACAGATTTAAAGGGATTTTTAATTTCGCGATAAATTTAAAAATAACAGTAAAGTGAGACCTCGCTACAATGATACTCAATATAACCCTCAATAACATTTTTGAAATCTGGTTTGGAATTGCCGTGTCTAAAATGTTTAAATCCATCTATAAAGATATTTTTTGAAGGAATTTTGAAATGGCAGGACCATCTATATTTCGCTCTAAATCACCACAATGAAGAACCGAATTTAATAAAACTAATACATAATTGATCAGTTGATATATTTATTAAAAAAATTATAAATTTTATGCCGTGAAATAAATACTTAAAAACGCATTTTATGGAGATACTGATAACTCTGATTCAGAAGAGATACCACCAAATTTAAAATGTTGGCAACTGATAATATGCAAGCAGCAAAAATCTTGTTTTAACTCTTTTCTAATCCCCTAGATATGTTCTCATGGGAACAATGAAAAAACCTGGAATTCCTCTATAACGAAGTTATTTCTCCAGTCTCTAGGAGAAAGAGAGTTCCTTATGACAGGATTTAACTGTACATGTAATCTTAATGTAACGATCTCCTCTCTACAACAATATTTTTTCTTGGTCCTCAAAGTAATAGCATATGCATTTTTGACGGTGATTGTTGGCAGTTCTTAAATAACATTGCCTTCATGAAAAAAATGCAGCAGAACTAAAATAATGCTAGAAAAGATTACCTTATCTTACAACAAATACTTCCGTTTTTTAGTGAAATCTTTGGCAGCTAAATATTCAGATCTTAACATTTAAGCATTACCTTCTGGTGATTTAGGAATTTTCTCCATAACAAACGAGGAGGGGAGGGAAACCCAACTGACTAGTCAAGTACAACATTAAAATATTTTTATTTCATTTATTGACACAAATTAAACTGCACAAGAGAATGGTAAATACGATGAATAACATGACAAATATTATGTACATAATGCAATGCATATAACATACCAAAAATATTAAGTATAGCATGCCATAAATATAATGTATATAACATGATGCCAGAAATGTAATTGTAACACGATGCAAAAAGTATGAAGTATGTGACACGATGCAAAAAGTATGAAGTATGTGACACGATGCCAGAAATATAAAATATAAACACGATGCCAGAAATATAAAATATAAACACGATGCCAGAAATATAAAGTATAAACACGATGCCAAAAATATAAAGTATAAACACGATGCCAGAAATATGTAGGATGCCAAAATATAAAGTATAAAACACGATGCCAAAAATATAAGGTATAAACACGATGCCAGAAATATAATGTTTGCCACAATGCGCTATAAATACAGCTTATAACACAATGCCATAAATATGACATACTAGCTCTAATACCCACACTGCCCAGGTTTCCTCCATATAATGTATAATATGATAACAGAAATATAATGCATAATATGTTGGCAAAAAAATATGATGGATAATACAATGCCAAAAATGTAACACAAAATACAATAATCTATATATATAAAATTGATTTTCTGTCTGTCTGTCTGTGTGTATGTTCTCTATACAAATCTACAATTTTAGATCGATCGTCGCCAAATTTTGCATATATACCAAATGGGACCCGGCTTGAGCGATAGGCTACTTTAAAATTTCGTCAGCCCAGGGTAAGTGCCCCAAACGGGCAAAAAACTGTCCGGCAACAATGGTTTTTGTGCCTCAACAATCACTTTCCGAACGTTTACTTTGGTTACCGTGGTTCCCTAGCAATGCGTTTCAGACGTGTATATGCCTTTACAACGGTTTGTCACTTCTTTAATCCTGTTAGTATATGTATAATAGTTTATGTCTTTATAATGGTTTGCCACATTTTCAATATACTCTCAGTAATGAGGCTTTTTGAATAGACGTCATAATCATCATCAGCATCGCTTTGAGAGTCAGGAAAAGGGTGATCCTCATAGAAATCAGTGCTAAAATTGTCGGTTTTACTGTAGAAATGCGGAAATTAGTGGGATTTTCCACCCCATCACTAATTTTAAAAATTGTATTGAATTCTCCATTTTTGAAATATTCAGTTCGCTTAGAGATATACGAAGCCCAGGAGATTAAATATGAAGTAATTAGCCAAACCTATACTTTTGAGTTGGATATTCGAGCAATATCTTTTATATCTTCTCAAGTATGAAAATTAATGTCTCCATATTGTCTCTTTTGATATTTATTTGCATAAATTCATGTGGGTTAGGATATTTTAAAATTAGTTATGAGCCCGTGAAAAGTGCATCGAAAAAATTCCACAGCTTTAACTAAAGATTTTTGGAAGCTGGAACAGACAGATGGATAACTTGAAGTTCAGGGGGGGGGATCGAAATACCTAGTGCCCCTTAAAAAAAGAAAAATATATATTCATTTCTACGTTTCTGTGTAAATCTAGATTTGTTTATTTCGCGCAGGTCGCCATATTGGTTAACTTGGACACGGTTTGTATGTCCCTCAAGAAAAAGAGAGGGAGATATCACGTGATCCAAAAAAGCCTCAGTGAAGAAAACCCGGGCAGCGCCGGGTATTATAGCTAGTGCTATATAATATTGCTGTTAAGAATCTGCTATAAACTCTAGGTTGTGATCTGATTAGCCCTAATAAGTAAAGAATGAATGGTGCAACAGGCGAGGTAGCCCTGGCCATACAGAAAATGACTGTGGTGCGACAAAAATCATCAAATGAATATGGTACAAGAAACAAAAAATTTAATAATTGCATATGCTATAGTAAATTACTTCTTCAATGTTTGTAATTTTCTTTTTTTACCATTGGCTGCAATACTTATTGTGTTGTTTTTCATAATACAATAGTTTTTTAACAATGCATTGATTGATTTTTTGACAACAATCTTAAAAACATCATTGAATGTGTGCTTATTTGAGCACGGAGTGAAGTCAAAGTCACATTCGCTTAAAGATAATAGAGTTAGTTCACAAGCTAAATCTCTTTGGTTAGGACATTTAAGAAAAATCTCTTCAAGAGGATCAGAAACCAATTTTTGCACAATTACATAACTGTAAACGACAGCATCTGTAACATCAGGATGAGGATATGCCAGGCCTCCTCTATCTAGTTTGTTGATAAATGCATTTGAATTATCATAATTTAGTTCCCTTTCAAGAGAGAGCTTTTCACCACAAAATTTACACTTAAGAAATTTCAAAGTGGAAAAAACACAATAGCCTGCTAGATAAACAATTACAGGCAATATTTCTTCACATTTTTCAATATCATTGCCATCAACATATATTTGAGGAAGAAGATTAGCAATGGACGCAGGGAAATTTGTGATATACGTCAAATTGTCAGAGTCTACATCAAAGTCATCTACTGTAACAGTACCACGTGAACCAGAATTGTAAGAAAGTTTCATGGTGCTCTGTAATCTTAACTTCGACTCTGATTCATACACCTGTCTTATAGACACATGGTACTGTGATCCTGCAAACTGTCTATATTTACCAAATTGTGCCTCTAATGGATCACTCTGAACAGATCCTGGTAAAAAATAATCTTTCTTTAAATCTGTCACACAATGAGCACCAAGCTCTAACAAAGCATATGTAGAATATCGTAGGGCGTTATGGGTCTCTCTAGACAGCTTCCCGTTATCTAAAGAATATTTCTCCCATCGATCCAACCAATCTATAAAATTATTTAGAAACACAACATTGTTATCACTATCAGTAAAATACAATGGTTCTTTTTGAGGATCATTAAAACGTGCCCCTTTATATGGTGTTTTTACGTTGACAACATTCCACCACCATGAAATTATTTCTATGAATTTGGCAGTTCCTTCACAGTTTGCAATGTTGTGCTTAGGACCCAATTCCCGAAGAGCTGAGACAACAAATGGATCAAACACGTGCAAGGACAATTTAACATTCTGCTTTTCTAAGCTTGTTGGATACAGAGCTTTTAAAGATAACCCTCTGCAATACTTCAAAAGATTCTCACCTTCTGTTTCTCTCAGCTTGCGAAGAGAACCAAAAGAAGCACTATACATTTGATGTGGTTCTGCCAAATCAAAATTAGGGAAATAAAAACTGTGATCATTACATTTTTGTGCAATCTAATTATTACGGATGCATTTTAAAATGTGTACACAATCAATGACATAAAACAATGCGGCTATTTCTATAGATTGCAATAGCCTAGCATCATTGCATGGGTGAGGATAAACAATATTGACTTGATTAGGGGTACAAAAAAAGCTCATTGCTTTGCTGTTAATATTGTTGTTATCTGTTACAATACACAACACATTAAAGCCAATGGTGGTTAGTGCATTAACCAATTTCCGGATTACCGAATGAAAATCTGAAGCATTAAAATTATGCACTGGCAAAATATATACTACATCTTTATATTTTGAGAAAAAACTATTTACCATGAATGCATGGGCTGATGTAGCGGCTGCAGTAGAATTATATGCCATGCCAACTACGTTACCACCTTTGTAGTCAAAATAACTTTTTATATGGATTTCATCTACAATCAAAGATACAGTTTTATTGGCTTCTCCCAAAGAGGCAAACTTTTCTCTAATGTATCGCAGGTAAGGAAGCCCAAACACTTCCTTCCCAGGATTGGTATTCAGTTCACCACAAACCTTTTTTATCGTGGAGGGGTGAGGCATGATAAAAAAACAATAAGCTCGCATGAAACGGTAGGCATGGGGTGAGATGGAATGTAAGAGACTAAAAAACACAAGATAATGTGATTTGTAAGTTCTTTTCGTCGTTGGAAGCAGAAAATTATTCATCTGATGAATGCAAAATTCCAGTATATCTTTCTGCTCCGTATGAACTGTTGAATGCAATGGCTCAATACATTCAACAATGTGAGAGAGTAATGTCTCATTAGTATCGGTATGTCCTTGTGCCAGTGATTCCAAACAGTCAACTATGTCGCAAAAGAATTTCAAACTTTTGCTCTTTGTTGGTAGACTGTGCTTACCAATCGTATTCATCTTACAAGATGCAATAAAAACATTAACCTCAAAATCCGGTGAAACCACAACAGAATGAGTTATACAAGGAGCAACATTAGGACTATTGCTTACCCTTGCAATGATAATATCCTTGCTATTTTTCAATACATACCATTCTTCATTCAGATGGATTTGGATTTTTTCCTTAAGTTTTTCATGACATGACAAAAAATCTTTTTCATCTTCATTTTGCTTTGATTTTAAACTTTCAGCAATAGCCACTGCAAGTTGCTCGTTCTCTTCAGCTTCCTTCTTTTCATCTAAGCTCATTCTGCAAGCTTTTGCTTTAGACAAATATGAAGGGGCACCAGGTATTATTGTTGGAAAGCCCCTTTTCGTAGACGAGGCTTATCCAGCTTTGCAATAACTAACTTGCCATTCTTGGTGTCAAACATCTTGGATTCCCTCTCTATATCTGTCTCTGCAAAATGCAACTCACACACCTAAAGAAAAATGAAAAAAAAAATATCTTGGTTGAAAGAATTTTCACTATTAAATGTTTTTCATTGCAATTGAGAAAATAAGAAGTAATGAAAACAGAGCACAGTAACATTGCACAAAAATTTCTCTCCAGAGCTCAATAAATAAACATGTTAAAACACATTACGGGTCGGGTCACCGTAAGTGGTACTAAATTTTATTTTTATTCAAAGAACATAACATTAATTACTACTCACCCGAGAATGCTTGGTTGGAATAAAATCTTTCCTATGAACAAACCGAATCCACTTTTCTCTACACTCGCCTTCCTTAGGGAACCCAAAAGTTGCTACTTTTGATCTGTTTGATCTGTTTTGTAATTGCCATTGCAAAATGGCATAATACATTTGTAGACCATTTCAAAATTTTTTCAAAAACACAAAAAATATGTATACATAAGCCTATATCTCACGAATACTACCGCGTGTTTGACTCCGTGCCACAAGCAGAATATCCCGCTTCACTTCGGCCAACATAGCGTGACGTCACACAACCCATCGTTGCCAGTCGTGAGGCATTATATTTAGTGTGGTGTTGGCTGGGACGCTCTGAGCAAAGCAATTGCAACCCCCCTCCGGGAACCATCCAGGGAATGAAAACAGCGTTGCTGAACGAGTGGGACCAATTCCCACAGGAAATGATAAACTGCCTTATTTCAGGTATGAAATCACGCTGCGAGACCTCTATATCTGTAAGAGAGGACCATACCCCCATTAACCCATTTTTTTTGTTTATTCCGCAACCGCTGTTTCATACCTTCCGACTCCAACGAGTGTTACGCACGATCATGCGTGTGTATTACAATTATTGAATGGTTATTTGTTTTGTATTGCATCAATGTATGTACATATCAAATTTCATTAAAATCGGTACAGTAGTTCTAGAGATAATCGACCAAGTATGCAAATTCTCTTCATTTCTTACACCAGTGCATTTTAAATCATAAGGATATCACCTCACTTATATCAATAACAACAATTCCGTAATTTTTCGGTTCGTTAGAGTTGAATAACCATATCTGCCTGCGAGCCACACAATTTGCTAATGTTTTGCTAAAATTCCTGAAGGACAGAGAAGTAAAGGTCTGCTATAAAAATCACAGTAAAAAATCAGTTTAAAAGATAACTTCAATAGTATTTATTCCATTGTGACTGTGTGTGTATTTTATTATACAACCAACGTATTTCATTCCGAAAAATACGGGAAATTGGCAGCTTAAATATGGTAGAATACGGAATATCGGCAATTTTCACCAAAAACGTGGTCGTAAAACAGCAAAATCACCAGTTATCTATATATACAAGGTAGTTCAGAAAAGATGGGCGAAACATTAAGAGGTGGTAGTACACACAAAAACAATGAATTTTAATCAAAGAAAAAAAAAGAAAAAAAACTTTTATTCACACTGTGACGCAGATTTGCATACGGTTTCTTGTTCTTCCCCAGGTTACATTTGCATGCATGGTGTTCTTTCTCTCCCGATAAATTTCAACAGGAATACCGTTTTAACGTTTGCGGAGCGGCCGTTTCGAAATTATTATTTAAGAATCGTATTTGCGTTTCATGTTAGACCACGCATTCTTTGATGACAATTGTTTGTACTCTCACCTCTTAAAGTTTTCCCCATCTTTTCTGAATCACCCTGCATACAATAACATGTCCGGACTGATGCATCATCGCTGAGCCGACACGGCTGAAGCTATATTAATGAAATTTGGTCAGTAGTTTAATTTCCTGACGTAAAGACTCACTAAGAAGGGGTTTTTAAAAATTCGACCCCTAAGGTGGCCATAAAGAGGTTCAAATTGAGTGATATTAAGGGTTCAACAAAAGGGGTTTGAAATTAATGGAAGAAGTTACTCTTCAGAACTGAATGAGCGTCAGAACTTCGCCAGTGGACTTATCCCGTTGCCGAGATCTCTTCCAGCCCAGCCTCGTGGCAGAGTCCGGAACACTTTATTTTGAGTAAAAAGAAAAAAAACTCTATAGAACTAATGATTATTTTGACTTATCGAAAGTGATGTTCGGTAATTCTAAAATTCAAAATGGATGAAGGATTAAAACCAAAATTAGGAATGAAATAATTAAAAATTAATTAATAAAACAAACAATTAAAACAAAAAACACCTAATGAGAGAAATACTTACAGAATTGATTTCAGAATTTATGAAAGATATAACTTCAGATCAAGTGAAAGCTTATGATTTTGGAGTCCCCTAGATCAGGATCCTGATCTAGACACAGGGATTCCAACAGTGCAGTTACAGCCAAGATTGGAGTGGGTGCTCAAGAACTCGCTGTTTTTTGTAAAACCGTTCCGAGCTTACCATTCAAAAATCGAAATCCTCTATACAAAAAACTAGAGCCAAGCACTTACGGGTGCATAAACACTTTTGATACATCTTGATTCAAATTGATTCGGTCTAGATCAGTGACGTCGAAATCGTGCTTTGACTTTCATTTCATTTTCCAAGATAATCAAACTCCCGTTCAATCCGTATTATCGCGATATTAGCAATCAAAAAAGTTTTATATCTAGCTATTTCAGCTATAGCACAAACCAACTAGTTTAGTATGTTGTTGTTAGATTTAACAACCTAGAAGTCGCTTCAATCGCTCAAGATTCTCACTCACTTTTCTTTCTTTCTTTCCCTCTTCTTCCTTTTTTAAAGTGTAAGAACAAAGCTATCAGATTTACGGCCGATACTTCTAATAGAGATTATCCAAATTTTTTGCAAAAAGCCTGCACACGTAAAGGGTTTAAAATCTTCAAAATGCATCAATTGCACGTTTACATGGGTGGCAGTTACGCAGCTAAATCAGCAACCCTCTTCCTTTAATAAGGCCGAGTGATATATGTTGCAGAAAATATAATGCGCCTCTGAAAAAGGCAGCAGTGATTTTCAGCAGCCATTGTGAAACCATTCTAACAAATTAATTTCTATAGTAAATGCTAATAAGCACATATGATGCAACGTAAATTCAATAAAACACTCCATGACAATGCAAATATATTGTTTATTTTCCAAAAAAAAAAATACGAACTATATTGTATGTACCGTATCCATGATACAAGTTTCAGAATACGCGAATCAGAACCATTATTTTAAGATTGTGATCTTAGCTTTCTTTTCACCAACACAGTAGCACAAATAATCTTTTTGGCCCTTCTTTCGTCCGCAATCACCTCCAGGATATCCTTGTTTCTGGCAAGCGGGCATGCAGATATTGTAGAAAGGATAAATATCGCAAAAGGTTCCTCTGTCTCCGAAAGAAGCTGAAAGAAAGATAAAATAGAAAAACATGATAACGCACTCACACATTCGGCAAAAAACACAACTTTCGCAGATAGAAAAATTGTATTAAATTCATACGCAGAGGGATTCAGAGTTCATGAACGAAACTTTAAGGAGGGATAGGGGACGCACGTAAAAAACATCAATTTTCTTCATACAATGCCTGATCACAAATGGAGAACAATGAAAAGGCAAAATACACGCAAAAATATAAAATTGCTAATGCATTTCGACACATTATGGGTGCGTTTTCAGAGGATAAATATAATGCAGTAAAACCTCTCTTTTGTGGACACCGTGGGGACAAAAAATTTCGTCCGTAATAGAGGGGTGACCGTTAATGAGTTATTTGAACAGCATACTTTCATTATCCGCCGGATGTTTTTATATTTCCAGGCATATTTAAATGAGTAGAATCAGTGGGGCAATATTTTCAAAATTTTTTGAAGACGTCACGTTGGGACCCTTACCTCGTGAGCTTCTGCATGTATGTCTGAATGCCACGTTCTGATTTGTTGCTTGTGAAGTGGAGCTATTTCTCCATTAACCGATTAGCGAGAGATCCTTAATATCCGATTGCCAAAAAAGGTATACATCTTCATATTATACACACACGGTCTTAATACCGTTTTAATAATTTTTAACATTAAATATTACACGTTTCATTAGAATTGTTTGCGACTTATTGAATGTGCTATGTATGAAGATCTAGTAAAAAAGCCACGTTCAGCACCACACGGGTTTTTATTGATTTTTTTCCTCTTATTGAAATTATGGGTTCTTGATCGGAAACGAATGCGACTGAGCATATTCAACTTACCATAGTAAACAGTAATCGCATAAACGAAAATTACACACAAAAGTTTCATTTTTAGTGTTGGGGAGAAATTTCAATACTGAAAAGACAAAAAAAGAATATTTTAAAATCTCAAAATATCATTTATATGCAATTAAAGAAATTCCATTCTCTCAAGAAAGTTAGTTGATTGTTATATTAGGATTTCATTGTAATATACATCATGGGGGGAAAAAGTATATCCTAATCATAAACACCGAGTAAAACTGAACTCTCACATCGAATTTCAAAGAAAATATTTCTTGTTAGTTAGTGAGAGAGTAATATAAAAATTGTTCATTTTTCCTTGCATTTATATATATTCTACGAGATATTGCGACACACACACACACACACGTGTAATTATAGCGATGGCGTTGCTAATTTGAATTTCAAAATCGTTTCTATTGTTTGTGTGTTCGCATCTGCTATTTTGATTGCAGTAGTTTTCTTCGGGGTGAAATTTCATCAATGTAAAGGATGATCATAAAATAACTTTGCCGTTATTGAAGTCCCTAGCGACCGCAAAAATCAACGAATGCGAATGAAATTCGAGATGAAGGGTTTTCGGAGTATGTCCTCGAAAATGAGAAGAGAAACATCAACCTAGTTTTCAGTTACAGCAACACAATTTGGAAAAATTCGAATAGCAATACTCACTTTAATGCTGATAAAATCCTTCAATATCTACTCTATAATATAAAATCACAAACTCGAAAAGGGCTTGTTTCTAAGCAACCGAAATTAGTGACGATTTTATGTTACGGAAATGGGTGACGTTTTCGAGTGACGGAAATCTGTTACGATTTTGGGTCGAGTTTTCATTTAACTCCTGAGGACATCGGGAACCGCTTGACCTATAGGGATCAAGTTTTGTGCATGTACCCAGAGGTATGTATATGTTAACTAGCTTGTGCTAGTTAAAATAGAAATAGAGAATAGAGGGAATATTTAAAATTATTATTTTCAGATATATTTAAAATTGATAGTTTGGAGTATTTTTTTAACTTTGCCTTTTTTTTTCTTTTCCAGCGACAAGTCAGGGTATCTGTTGAAAAAAAGAGGGAGGCATTTCCTATATACATATACATACCTGAATTTTTTTTTTCTTCAGAAAATGTGGCGTAAATTATTTCTAATTGCAAGTTGAAATTCCACCCTTTTTACAGCCTTTGTTCTAAGTCTATAATAAGTTTTGTCAATTTGTAAATAATACTCAACAAATTGATCTTCTACATGAGGAGATAAAAAAGCCTTCGTCCTAGTGGCACATCAAGTTATTTTTGAAGTTCATCTTCAGGTTTTTTTTACGAAGTCTTTTAATGTAGATCCAGATACTTTCAATAGTCCCATCTCTTTATTTTTTACCTCTATTTTTTTTTTCTTTTTACATTGCTTTCATTTTAATCTTATTCCACGCCTTTCTATGTGACATCTGAAAAAAAAAAACCTTTGAAAGTGTTCGTGATATCGCCTAGGGCGATAATGGGCACACTAGGGTGATAATGGGAACACTAGGGCGATAATAGACATGGCGGCTTCTACCGTCGGAATCGAATCGCAAACCAAGAAACAAACTATACCAAAATGTAGCCTGTTACGGTCGCTATCACTGCCCCAAATTATATAACGCTATCACTTGAACTTTATTGATTATACTAAAAGTAATGAAACATGTTTATTAACTCATCGCACACGAAAATAATAAAAAATTCCCAGAGAAAAGAAAAAACGACACAGGTGTGTCTAGTTTACACAAACAACAACTGAAGGGGAAAGCTTCGTAGTTCCGGTAGTGACCACCAGCTACCAGCATTAATCAAGAAGAAACCGTAGTAGGCGATAATTGGGCCCCTACCCTATATATATACGGGGTGATTATAAAAAAACTATCCCGACATATGGGCCCCTAACTATCATACCATTCACAGAAACTGAATGAAATTTTGGCATAAGGTATTTTGATATATGCGCTCAAGAATAATATGGAAAACAACAGTGTCACTAACAGTTACGGTTACAGTGAGAAAATATCAAATAGCAACACCAAGTTTTTTGTATTGGAATGTGATCTCCATACTGAAAAACACTAAATAGCGTTGGAATGGCACCTGTAGCACGAAAATCCCCGGAGCTAGGCAAGGAAAAAGTAAAAAGGCCTTTGCCGTGCACCAGAGCATTAATGTTCGTTTCATTCGTCACACCGTTTCTTCGGCTGAGATCCCAGCCTGATTAGTCCTCCACAAAACGAGAAGAAGAAACCAAGAAATGCAAATTTCGGGTTCTACGTAAGACACAGTCATGACTGACGTCGTCACGCTAGGTGAAAGAAGAGGCACTGTGAAATGCGAGCCACTTATGTTGCTTTCTGCCATTCCGAACAAGATGCCGCTTTCAGGGAAAGAACGTGGGGAAATCGTAAAGATTTATTACCTGAATGGACAAAATGCCGCAGAGACATTGCGTGTTTACCGCAGAAACCATGGATTACGGCGAGGCCCGTGCACTGTCAAAGCTGTACGGGACTTGGATTCATTTTGAAGAAACTGGTTGCACATGCGATCGACCTCGGTCTGGACGACCTTCCGTTCCCGTGGAAGCTGTTGCAGAAGTTCATCAGACGATAAGCACAGTTCGTCCCGCAAGTGCACGCGGTATTTCACGTGTTCTGAATCTGCCGAATTCTACTGTCCGCAAGATTCTGCGCTCTGTCCTAAACATTTTTCCGTATCGATTCCAGCGTGTCCAGATGTTGGAAGCGGGAGACTATCAATTACGGCTATATTTTGCGAATCAATTCCTTATCCAGTACGATGAAGATAGCAGCTGGCCTGTACGCATTCTGTGGACAGATGAGGCATTTCTCGTTAACTGGTAACGTGAATTCGAAAAATTGTGTGCACTGGGCAGACAATAATCCACATGATGTGTTTGCACGTCCATTACACGAGGAAAAAGTGACTGTGTGGTGTGGTATAACGAGTACGTTCATCCTCGGCCCTTACTGTTTTGAAGAGGTTACTGCAGGTGATCTGCAAACATGTACAGTAACGAGTGCTCGCTATCTGGACATGTTAACTCGTTACGCGATTCCCGTATTGCAACGGCAAAATGCTCTATCTGAAGTTGTGTGGATGCAAGATGGCGCTCCTCCACATGTAGGGTCTTCAGTCAACAGTTTATCTCCCGTCATTTCCCGTTTCCGTGGCCACCAAGGTCTCCTGATCTCACACCAATGGATTTCTGGCTGTGGGGATATCTGAAATCCAAATTGTATCAGTTTCGTCCGCAAACTGCATCTGATTTGAAAGATGCCATCAGAACTGCGATTCAAGAAATTCCTATTGCCATGGTACGTGCTGCAGTGCTATCCACCGTCTGCCGCATGCAAGGTGTCATCGTGTGTGAAGGAGGTCATGTGGAAAATTTGTGAAACACAATAAAATGCTTTATTTTATGCTGCTTCTCTGTCCTTATTGGTTGTCCTCACTTTTAGCCTATCTACCGCCGGTGATTTTCATGCTACAGTTGCCGTTCGAACGCTATTTAGGGTTTTTCACAATGGAGATCACATTCCAATTGAAAAAACTTGGTGTTGCCATTTGATATTTTCGAAATTTTCTCACTGTAACCGTAACTGTTTGAGAGTGACACTGTTGTTTTCCATATCATTCTTGAGCGCATACATCAAATTACCTTATGCCAAAATTTCATTCAGTTTCTGTGAATGGTATGATAGTTAGGGGCCCATATGTCGGGATAGTTTTTTTTATAATCACCCCGTACCAGTGCTCCCAACACACAGGGTCCGGGTAGCCAGGGCGGGGCATTGGACAGATCTCTTTATGGGGAAATTGACAGGTTTCCTTTTGAGTCGAGGATGAATACTTGCTTCTCATTGCGCATCGTGCTGCATTGCTTATTGTGGCACTGCAAAAATAATGGTGCATTGCATATTGTAGTGCATCGCGTGCTGTATTGCTCATTGTAATGCCGCGTTTAATGCGTATTGTGGTGCACTGCGTACTATAGTGCTTTTTATAATGCTTTGCTTATTGCGATGCATCGCATACTATGCTGCATTGCTTATTTGTGGTGTACGATATTACTGATTACACACATTACTACATTACTGATTTTGATGCTTTACGTGTTGTAGTGCACTGAGAGCTGTATTACTTTTTGTAATGCAGTGCTTATGGATTATTGTGGCTCATTGCGTATTATGGTGCTTTGTTTAGTGCGATGCATCGTATATTATGCGGTATTGCGATGCATGAGGTATTGTGCTGCATTGCTTATTGTGGTGCACCGTAAATATTAGTCAATTGCGCATTGTTATGCATTGCGTATTTTAGTGAATCACATGTCATATTGCTTATTCTAATGCAGTGCTTATTGTGCTGTATTACCTAAGGTGGTGGTGTATTTGTTATTGTGCTGTATTGCTGATGGGAGTAAATTACGCATTGTGTTGTTTTGCTTATTGTGTATTGCGCTTAATGTGGTGCACTGAATATAGTGGTGCATTGCTTATTGCGGTGCTTTGAATATGGTGGTGCACTAATTATTGTGCTGTATTGCCGATGGTGGTGCATTAAGTATTGTGCTGCATTGCTTAATGTGGTGCCCTGATATAGTGGTGCATTGTTTTTTGCGGTGCCTTTAATATAAGGCTGCACTACTTATTGTGCTGCATTGCCTAAAATGGTGCATTGCTTATTGCACCGAATCGCCGATGGTGTAGCATTGCGTATTATGCTATATTGCTTATTGTGGTGCACTGCAACGCATCGCGTGATATATTGCTTACTGTAATACAGTACTTTTTCCGTATATTATGGTGCTTCGCTTATTGCGATACATCGCGTATTGCGGTGGATTACGTTTTATGCTGTACTGCGGGGCACTGTAAATAGTGGTACATTGCGTATTGTAATGCATCGCGTGTTGTATTGCTTATTCTAGTGCTTTGCTTATGTGATGCATCTGAATTGTACTGTATTGCATATAGTTATATGTATCGTGGTGCATCGCATGCTGTATTGCTTATTGTGGTGCGTTGCTAATTGTTATGCATTATAGTGTATCGCGTACTGTATTTCTCACTGAAATGCAGTGTTTATTGCGTATTCGGCTGTATTGCTTATTGTGGTGTACTACAAATAGTTGTGCATCGCTGATTGTAGTGCATCGCTTGCTTATTGTGTTTCAGTGGTTATGGCGTATTGTGGTGCTTATTGGGATGTATAGTGCTTTATTGCGTATTGTGGTGCTTATTTCGATGTATAGTGCTTTATTGCGTATTGTGGTGCTTATTTCGATGTATAGCTTATTATGGTATGTATTGCTATTGTGGTGCTTATTGCGATGTATGGTGTTTTATTGCGTATTGAGCTGTATTGCTTATTATGGTGTGTATTGCGTATTTTTATGCATTACGTGTTGAAGTGCATCGCGTACTGTATTGCTTATTATAATGGAGTATGTATTGCGTTTTGTGCTACATTGCGTGTTGTACGTACATCGTGCTCCGTATTGCCTATTATAATGTCGTGCTTGCTGCTTATTGTGGTGCACTGCAATATGGGTGAATGTGGGGCATTGCGTATTGTTATGCATCAATGCAGTATGCGCATTGTATGATACATTACGCATTGTGGTGCACCGCTGATTGTGTTGCATTGCGTATTGTGGTGCACCGCTGATTGTGTTGCATTGCGTATTGTGGTGCACCGCTGATTGTGGTGCATATCGTATTGTATGCATTACGTAGTACATCGAGCTCCGTATTGCTTATATAATTTATAATACCGTGTACCTTTATAATGTCGTATCTACTGCTTATTGTGCTGTAGGTCTTATTGTAGTGCACTGCAATATGGTGCATTGCGTATTGTTATGCATCGCGTATAGTAGTGCATTGCATGATGTATTGCTTATTATAATGCAGTGCTTATTCCGTATTGTGGTACATTGTGTATTGTGCTGTATTGCTTATTGTAATGCTTTGCGTATTGTAGTGTATTGCTTAATCTAATGCAGTGGTTATTGATATTTTCCCGTATTACTTATTATGGTGCACTGTATTGCGTATTGTGCTGTATTGCTTATTGTAATGCAGTGGGTATTGCTATTGTGCTGTATTGCTTATTGTAATGCAGTGGGTATTGCTATGGTGCTGTATTACTTATTGTGGTACGCTGCCAATACAATGCTGATTTTAGTGCATCGCATGCTGTATTGCTTATTATAATGCAGTCTGTATTGCGCATTGTGGTAAATTGCTTATTGCGATGTTTCGCTGATTGCAGTGCATTGCTGATTTTGCTGGTTGTTGATTTGTACTGTTATGCATTACGTACTGTAGTGCATAACTTGCTGTATTGCTTATTGTAATGCAGTTCTTATTGCGTATTGAGGTGCATTGCGTATTATTCTGCTTTGCTTGATGCGATTCATTGCGTTTGAGTATTGTGGTGGATTGTAGCATATTGTTGGATATTGGTGGATATTGTGGCATATTATACTGTATTGCTTATTGTGGTGCAACTGCAAATGGTGGTGCATTACTGATTGTAATGCATCGCGTGCTGTATTGCTTATTTTAATGAGTGTTTGTTGCATATTGGGCTGTATTGTGGTGCATTGCGTACTAGTGTGTTTTGTTGAATGCGATACATTGCGCACTGTGGTGCATTGCGTATTATTGTGTTTTGTTCAATGCGATACATTGCGTTGCGTACTGTGGTGCATTGCGTATTATTGTGTTTTGTTCAATACGATACATTGCGTACTGTGGTGCATTGCATATTGTGCTGTATTGCTTATTGTAATGCAGTGCTTACGGTATATTATGGTACCTTGCCTAATTTTTTTCATATTTTTCATAATTTTTCATATTGCGCTGTATTGCGTATTGTGGTGCATTCCTTATCATGAAACACTACTTATTTTGCAGTATTGCTGATGTTGGTGCATTGCTTATTGCTGGTACATTGCGTTTTGTGCTGTATTATGGTGCACTGCATATAGTGGTGGATTGAATATTGTGTTTTATTGCCGATAGTGGTGCTTTGCGTGTTGCGATACACCGTATATAGTGAATCACTACTTAATTTGCTGTATTGCTGATATGGTGGTGCATTACTTATTGTGCTGTATTGCCTATCGTGGTGTTTCACGTATGTATTGCGGTGCATCGAGTATTCTGTTGTATGCATGATGGCAGTGCATTGCTTATCGAAATCAGAATGGGAAACTGGGAATGAATAACTATTTCGCAGGCATTTGCAGTGCCTGAGGAATATTTTGCTTTATAATTAAAGAAGATGTGACGAGTAGTTAGCTCCATTGGAGGAGTTTAGGGGGGGGGGGGTTGGACGCCGTAGACGTCAGTTAAGTCCATTATAAAGTTATCGGCGCGGAAAAGAGCATAAATGGCGTTGAAATGGTACCTGTAGCATGATAAATACTAGAGCTAGACGCAGACGAAAAAACACGTGAATACAACTTTTACAGATTATATTATCACCGCAGGAAGTCCCCCGCCAAATGGTTAAGCGCACCAACCCCTTGGTGAGATCTTTCTTTGCGTCCCGGGTCGGTGTTCATGATGCTACGTATGACGTTTCAACGCTATTTATGTTTTTAAAGTGCGCTGATTAAAATGAGTTATGTCATTTGAATTTTTCGAAATATTGTTGCTGCAACGATAACCACAAGAGCTAGATATTTGTTTTTCTGTTCATTCTTTAGCGCATACTTTGAAACATCTATACCTGGAATTTGGTGAGATAGTATCATTTTGTGATACTCTCTCACCAAAACTCTTGACCGCTGTTTTAGAAGTAGTATTCAGGAAATTGTGTGTACATGTGTGGATTGGGATGAGAAAGGAATTAAAATAAATGGAGAATTTCACAACTATTTGAGTTTTTCTGATAACATTGTTATTATCCGCAGTAATCCAGACGAAGGAGATGAAATGATACAAGAACTGGTGAAGTCAGGTATTCAGGGACGCCGGAACATATCCGCTCGTCTTGCTAAAGCAATACCAATCATTTTTATGGTATTGCTCAGCAATACCAATCATTAGAGCCCGGAAGTTCAGGCAAAATGCCATGAATGCCCTTTTGTGCCTATTTTCAAACTTTTTTGGTAAAAATGCCTTTTTTTGAAATTTTTGTGCCATTTATTATGTATTTCATACCATTTTCGTGTTATGTATTTCATACCATTTTCGTGTTATGTATTTCAACATAGTTTCTAGTTTATTAGCGAATTTCAGAGGCCATAATCTGTAAAACTTGGGTATTTTGGGCATTAAAAACTTCAAAAAAATCGCTATTTTTAAAATTTTCCAACTTTCAGTATAAATTAATATTAGAAAGTCCCACCCCCCACTTCCAGCCTATTTCACGCAAATAAGTGATCTGAGAGACTGGTGTTGCCATGCATTAACTTTGCTTTGGCCAGATGGTGTTAGATGTGAATCATTTTGTTTCAGATGAACGCAGCCCGTGCTAGAAAAGCAGAGGAAAACTAGATGTTTTTGTTTCTCTCCGGGCATGCTTTACATAATGTCTCGGCCAGGCATTGGATTGCGTTGTATGTGCATAGCTGGCTGATGGCTGTTCCAAGAGGTCATGAATTGACGTCATGGCTCACACAAGGCGGAGTAGGAGCAGACAGGGCCCATGGTGTTTTGATTTTATTTTTTGTACTATAAATGCACTGCACACAACCATGGCTATTTATTAAACATACATATAGCATTTAATATTCGATTAAATGGACCAGAGTTGCCCTCAGGGATGTTTGGCAGCTACGACCACACAGGGCCCACGCTTGAAGGGACCCTGTATTCATTGGCGTAAGCAAAGGGGGTTTTGGGGTTTCATCCCCCCCCTCGAGCCAAGATTATAGTGTTATTTTGCAGGAAAAAACTAAACCCCCCCCCCTCCCAGAAGGAAAAAAATCTGAACCACCCCCCCCCCCCCGAGAAAATAATGCGCACGCCTATGCCTGTATTTACCCTCACATGTGGTAATATTTAAAAAAAACTTCTTCCATTTTTGTAAAAAAAAATGAGATAGCAATGTTTCAACTATAAAAATAATAATGAATATTACAAATAATACAGCAAATAAATTAGAATTATTCGCAAATCGAAGGAGCCCCACAGATTTTCTCTACCGGCTCCACGTCTGGTAACGGGGGGGGGGGGGTCCAGGAATTACCCTAATCCTGAGGATCTACTAACATTTTATTTTGGGCTTGAAATCAATTTAACTTAGATAATAATTCGGTTATTACAAACTATAACTAAAACAATGGACGGATTAAGTGTGTAACCATTTTTCAGCTAGTTTTTGGACCCTTTATATCTTTGTTTTTAATTATTTTTCTTCCAACAGCTACCATTCCCCCCCCCCTTCTCCCCGGGAACCTGTCAATTGATGAAAACCTTGCATATCTAAAAATGTCTAGCACTAGCTCATTAGCCCTGAGGATGACAAAACAGCATTCGGCTAAAAAGGCATCCGTAACCGAATGCCATTGCCATCTACTTCCCGATATTTCTTGTATTCATCCTTCCCCAGAGGGATTTGCGTCATGTTGTTGAAATTGTAGGAAAAGAAAAACAGCGTTGTCCAGTGTGAAGCTAGCGGGCACCAGACACTCCAGATGGTTTTGCAGGCTGTTTTCCCTGAGCACATGCAATTAACAATAATTGAATTAGTCGGTCTTTTTTACTCAGTGAAAAGAGCTGCTGATAAGCATACAATGAGGGATGCCTGTTGTCAATGGTCCCTGGTTGTTTTTTTTCTTTTGAAATGATACGCAGTATATCTTCCACATGAAGAAAAAACTCGTTTCTACAGTACAGCGACACCAATAATCCGATGGGTCAATTTAAACTTCCCACGGACCACCAAATCGTGTGATTTAGTGACATCTTAATAGGCCCCGTGTTGAACCCGGAGAAAAATATTTGAAGACACTTATATTTGTTCTGAAATTATTTTTTCACTTATTCTAAAAAAGTTTGATTAATTCCTGATTAAATTAATTAATTACGAGATTAGTTTTAATCTGAAAACACTTTAAATTATTCTTTAATTATTTATTGTGCTAATTTTTTGAAATTATTTTCATTGTCAAAATATCTTGAAATTTTATTTCTCTTTCAATAACTATGCAATATATATATATATATATACATATATTATAGTCTTGTTGATTATGAAATGATTTCTATCAAGATATACGGAGGACTGTGAATGTTGTGAAGATATTTATTATTTGAGATGTTAATTTTTTTAAGGAAGAAAAAACTCATCTCTGCCTCTACCGGGAGTCGAACCCGAGTGCCTCGATTGCCGAACGAGCGCTCTGACCACTAAGCTACAGAGGAGATAGAGACTTTCCTTCGCTAGAGCGTATATATGTGCCGAACGGATTTCTATCAGTTTAAGAATTATTTCTGGAATTATTCGGTTTTTTATTTTATGAAACAATTACTATATCATTTACAATGTAATTTTTCAGATTTTTGTTCAAAAAAATTTATTTCCCATGTTAAACTCTTAATAAGAGTTTTATATTAATACATTTGCATATTAAACAACTTTTTCCTAAATAATATGGAATTTATTTGTGATTATACGATTGATTTTCGGTCGTGGAACTCACAGATCCGATGCCACCATTGGTATTACTCCAGAGACGTCACATACGGAGTGATAATTTTTGCGACCACTAGGGTTTCTTATATCCAGTGGCGTGTTCACAGGGAGACTTAAGCAGACTATAGCTAAGGGCGGCAATTTGAGGAATGATTGGACATAAAAAAATGTGTGTAACATTAAATATATCCACCTCAGCCGAGACAGTGGGTCAGTGAGTGATCAAAAGAGTGAATTAAAGAGTTTGTAAGCACGTGGGTGAGTTAAAGAGCGACTTAGAAAGTGTGAAAACATGTGAATGACAAAAATAATGACATAGAGCATGTGTGAACGAGTAAGAGGGACCTATAAAGCAAGGAACCATGTGAATGAGTGGCCAAAAGAGTGACCTGGAGCATGTGCAAGTATGTGAGTGACCAAAACAATGTGCAAGCATGTGAATGACTAAAAAGAGTGACTTAGAGAATGTGTGAGTGTAGGAGTGACCAAAAGAGTGACTTAGAGAGTGAGTATGGGGGTGACTTAGAGACACAGTTGTACTTGCAAGAGTGGGGGGGAGGCCAAGCGGATTATAGCTCAGGGTGGAGAATTCGAGGAATGAGCAGTCAAGGAAATTACATTAGAACGGGAGAAAGGAAGCAAAATTCGTACAGTCCACAGGTGGTAAACCGTAAATGCACCTCTGCATATTTCGGCAAAAATCTTTTATAATCACCCTGTACTGGAGAAAGTTTTAGTAAGAAAAATATTAATTACATGTATAATAGAAAAATAAACACAGATTATAATTAAAAATAACTACTTGCGTAAAATACATTGAAATGTATGTAACAGATGTCAGTATGACGTCAAAAATGAGTATTTCCTAATTTACTGAGAAAGTGAATCTTATTACGCATGGATTGGAAAAACCCACCTGTTCGTTTTGAAATACATAACTATTCATTTTCTCTATTTTGAAAGTCTTGCACATTCTACTGAGTTGCGATGTTATTGTTTCCTCTATATATAATTTAATTTTTTTTTTCTCTATTTCTGCTGACGTAATTCGTTCTCCTTTACGATTGACAAGTAATTGCTTAACCAATCTCTACCTGGGATGGCCAGATGTCCCGGTTTTTCGCTATATTTCACCCTTCCCAGAAGCCTGTTTGTCCCGGTTTTTGCATGCGCAATGAAACAAATGCAAGTACAACGCCACAACAGGCAAAATGCCCGACGAGGTGGCTGAAAAAAGGGCAAATGAAAAAAAACAAATTATAGACGCAGTGGCGTTGGAGACAGGGGTGCTGTGGGTGCTCGAGCAAACACAGTACTTCGTAGCACGGGGCGGAGCACCCACAGAATTGATTTGAGAAATAAAAATCTCTCTCGTATATAGATTTCTCATTTTTTCGCAAATATCGAGCATAAAAAAGAAATTGAAAAGAAAAAATGGGCAATATCACCCCCTGGGGGAAGATGGAATAGTCCGCGGGTGATAAAATCTACGGGTATAACATAGGACCCTATATAGGACCACTTGAGTTAAAGGCTATGAGAGAAAAAAAAATTATGAAGAACGGGGCGATGGGAAAAAGTTTAGAAAACTATGGCTAAACATGACCCGTATGTGGGACATTACTGCCCCCCCCCCCCGAAATTTCCTATCCGACTTTTTCCAATAAAAAAATGCCTCGAACATCCTGGATTTTTTAGGACAAAAAATTTACTTCAGTTATTTGTCTTCACTAGAATCAGAGATGAATGTATTTTGCATAATTTATGAATTGCGTAAAAATGAATATATGACTATAAATATTCATCTCACTTACTTGCCATTCTAATTTTTTCCCCCTGAAATGCATTTTACAGAACTATTTATATTTCCTAGTACTTTATTTGTCTCCAAGGGTTTTTGACAGCTATATCTGGCGATTTCTATGACAGTTGGAAATATTTTTGGCAAGAATCGGTGGTGATAATCCCAATTTACACCGTTTTCCCTCCATCCTACATGAAATAACATGAATGAATGAACGCCAGAACTTTGTCACTGGACTTATCCCGTTGCCGAGATCTCTTCCTGGCAGAGTCTGGAACACTTTATTTTGTGTCAAAAAAAAAAAAAACCACATACAAACTTTTACAACATATCTTCTCCGGACAATTGGGTACTGTCGCGATTAATAAATTTTGTGGCGATTACAGACGAGTTGGGATAAGGAGTTGGGAAGTTTCGGGGTGTAGTTAAGATGAATGTGTACACATATTAGGATGGAGGTATGTTTTAAAAGCAATTGAGGTCCCCCCCCCCCCATGCCATCTCATCTGTTATCTTACACTTGCCATATTATATACACAGGATACAAAAAGAAAGAGAAATGAGAATCTTATTGTGATATAAAAAATATATATATATAATGTTACGGGGTAAAAGCCCAAAGTGTGGTAAAACCTTCGAGTTGATAAAAGTCCGAAATACGCTTGAAAACGTATACATTTCGGGCTTTTACCAAGCACTTCGGTGGTAAAAGCTGACATTTCGTAACTTTCATGAACATTAGTAAAAATGCGATTCTTCTGATTTTCATAAATTTGAAAGCTTTGTCATTTATTAATCACAACGATTCAGGTGCTAATTAAAATTATAATTAATCAACTAATTAGTTGTTAACTAGCTCGTGCTAGTTAAATAGGAATAGAGAATAGAGGGAATATTTAAAATTAATAGTTTGGGAGTATTTAAATTTGATTTTTGGATTTAACTATTTAGAACTGTAGGTCAGGCACCGATAGCAGGCGACAGTAACCGATATACTATAGTACAGCAAACAAATAATTGAACAATAGGAACGTAAATAAGAATGGTTGTTTATGGATGGTAGACATGTTTCTTGAGGGTTTAAAGTAAGTGGCGTCATGTCGATGTAAGAAGCTTTGTCCAAGCGGTGGGAACCCGAATTAAAAAGAAATACAATCACAGGCCGATGTAAGTAGATGGGGCAATCGCCATTCATTAGGGAATCTTTTAGTTACCGTCACAAAGCATCTGGTCGGTTGTACTTCGGGGGGTGCCCTAGGCAAAAGGGATCGTCCGAGGAGTGTTTTCTTGGAGAAAAAAGCGGGGAATCGTAGAAAATAAAGGGGACCAACGAATGAATAGACAAATTTCAAGATTGAGAATAGATGACGGCCATTTAAGTAGAAGTAGAATCCCTTTATTTAGGGGGTGCAATTAAAGTATAACAGAGGATCTGAAATGCCGAGTGTTAGGCTGGGACCTGACTACGGCGCGGTTGCACGCGGTTGAGGTTGGGGGGGAAGGCATCATCTATTGTTTTATTCTGTCAACGCACAGATACAACTGCAACCGCTGAGCGCGGTTTTTTCAACCGAGAAAATCCACATTTTTTGGGACGGTTGGGGTAACCGGAAAGCTGCCATCATGTATTGCAAAGGCTTGCGCTCCCTGATGACGGTTCGGCTGGACCTGCGGTTGCTCTCTTCCATTGTCTATTAAGTGGTTTGACAAGGAGGGTGATGGGATTTCGGATGCACTGGACAAAGGAATTGCTCTCCTTCTCAGGCTGCCATAAAAAAATGAGAGGAGAAGACAAATTCGAGGAACTGTATGGTGAAGTTCCATGCGACGGAAACTAATTCTTTGTTTGGCGCTTTTGCACTGATAACAATAAAAAAAACCAATGAAGAAAAAATTAAATTTTTCTAACTAGTGAAATTTTTTTGCTTTCCTATATGAGCATACATTGAAACTCGGTTATAATGACATTCATAAACTAACGTGATTACGCTAAAACCGAGATGTATATTTTAGAACACTTGAATGAAATGCATTGGATCCCGATTATAACGTTTTAGCAAAAAACCAATTAGTTACCTCACCCAAAAGAGTACAAATTACCACGGGGCCCAACCATTTATAATAAATACATAAAAAATTAGAAGTAAAAATAATCAGACATCTGAAGGAATATATTTTTGCAAATTCCCCATATCAAACTTTTGAAACATTTATTAAAAGCCCAAGTATGAACCGGGGATGAAATATGTCCTTAAGAGCTGCATTGCGTGTGTTTTGCCTTCATTATTGTGTCTTTTTGGTATTTATTTTTGTATCGTATATGAATGTGGCTGTCTATCTGTTAAATATCTGGAAAATAAAAAAAGAACCAGTAAATTTGAAAAAAATAATTATTAATATTTTTGAATAAAAATAAATCAGTAACTTTTATGAATAAATAAAAAATAGGCCTACGGGGCTCCGCCATAGAAATTATATACTGGAAAGGGCTCCGTGGGTCAAAAACGATTGAGAACCGCTGATTTAGATAAAACGTTGTATGCGGGTAATATCGAAGAGTGCACTAAAACAATTTTCACACCTACCGTTCTTTTCAAGCAGTTTTTCATTTACATACACACACAAAGTCGCAACTAGGGAGAGCGGGTCCACTGTATCGAGTGCTGAACTAGAGGGGGCGCCGAATTGCCCCTTTAACACCACTCCTTCTAACCTTTCCTTATACGGGGACGCCAAAAGCTTGCTAGCTCCAGTTAAAAAAGTATCCAGCTGCGGCCCTGTATGTACCTTAAACCTTGCAACATACATACTGATGAACAGGGCCACAACGACATGCGTGGTCAGCCGGGGCAAGCACGCATTTTGGCGCCCCCTTTTAATATTGAAGGAGAGATGAAGGGTTAACATTTGCGCTCCTGTCTGGCTCGGAGTTCGGGGGCATCAGTCAGTGCCGTCTTAACGCATGGGCCCACCCGAGCACGGCCCGGGTGCCTCAAGAGAAGAGGGGCCTCCCAAAAATGAGATCCGATTGAAATTTTAAAGGATTTACCATGTAGGGCCTCCTAAAAACCACTTGGCCCGGGGGGGCCCCATAATACTCTTAAGACGACCCTTCATAATGTTGTATCATAATGTTTTTTAAAATTTGATTTTTTACAGTTTAATGTTTTAAACATTAAATTTTCAGAAATTTTATTTCGATTCCTATCTGATTTTTTTTTTCCTGACCATCAAAAGAAATGTATATTTTTTTAAATAGGTGAAAATAATTTTTTCCTTGATTTTTTTTTTTTTTTTTGGTCATATGGGGTTTCCCAAAATTACAATTATTGTGCTTAATTTCCATTAATTAGAAATTTAATCAATTGGAAATTCACTTTAATTACGAAGAAAAACGTGCTAAATTCATGGCCAATTTTTTCAAACTTCAAAAATATGTTATTTAAATAGTTTTTAATATATGTTATTTAAATTAATTATGATGATTCCAGTCATTGATATATAAAAAAATTGGTGCGATTTGGTCACGAATCGTAAAAGCATCAAAAATGGGTCAACTTGTAGGCTGTCTTTCTTCAACTTTGAATTAATTTCAAACGGCAAATATTGTTACAGAAAATTAAATTTCATTACATGAATATTTTTATTAGTATATACAGTAAAACCCCTCCATTTTGTGAACACGGACAGGACAAAAAAATTAAATCCATGTAAAATGGGTGACCGTTAAAAAGAGGTTTGAAATTCATACTTTTATATATTATACAACTAAATTATTATTTGTCCGCAAAAGAGGGAGTATCCGGTAAGAGGGGGAGCACGAATTTGCATGCTAGCTGGAGCCAACTTCAGCTTGGCGAAAATAATTTGGCCAATCCCGAGATGTCACGTGACATTAAAAAATAAAAAAAACCCGGTTGCTAACAGCAGTGTGTGTTTCACGCGAAATTCCACGGTTGCTGATAAGATCAACCGCGCCAGCCGAACCGTAGTGTGCCGGCAGCCTTAGGCTGGGACCTGACTACGGCGCGGTTGCACGCGGTTCAGGTTGGGGGGGAAGGCATCATCTATAGTTTTATTCTGTCAACGCACAGATACAACTGCAACCGCTGAGCGCGGTTTTTTCAACCGAGAGAATCCACATTTTTTGGGACGGTTGGGGTAACCGGAAAGCTGTCATCATGTATTGCAAAGGCTTGCGCTCCCTGATGACGGTTCGGCTGGACCTGCGGTTGCTCTCTTCCATTGTCTATTAAGTGGTTTGACAAGGAGGGTGACTGGATTTCGGATGCACTGGACAAAGGAATTGCTCTCCTTCTCAGGCTGCCATAAAAAAATGAGAGGAGAAGACAAATTCAAGGAACTGTATGGTGAAGTTCCATGCGACGGAAACTAATTCTTTCTTTGGCGCTTTTGCACTGATAACAATAAAAAAAACCAATGAAGAAAAAATTAAATTTTTCTAACTAGTGAAATTTTTTTGCTTTCCTACATGAGCATACATAGAAACTCGGTTGTAATGACATTCATAAACTAACGTGATTACGAGATGTATATTTTAGAACACTTGAATGAAATGCATTGGATCCCGATTATAACGTTTTAGAAAAAAACCAATTAGTTACCTCATCCAAAAGAGTGCAAATTACCTTGGGGCCCAACCATTTATAATAAAGTCATAAAAAATTAGAAGTAAAAATAATCAGACATCTGAAGGAATATATTTTTATATTTGCAAATTCTCCATATCAAACTTTTGAAACATTTATTAAAAGCCTAAGTATGAACCGGGGAAGAAATATTAAGAGCTGCATTGTGTGTTTTGCTTTCATTATTCTGTCTTTTTGGTATTTATTTTTGTATCGTATATGAATGTGGCTGTCTATCTGTTGTTTTTGCAATGAAAAAAAAACCATCTAGGCCAGCGGTTCTCAACCGGTGCTCCGTGTGAACTCCCAAGGGCTCCGCGGCCCTCGAGGAAAATAAAAAAAGAACCAGTAAATTAAAAAAAATAATAATTATTAATATTTTTGAATAAAAATAAATCAGTAACTTTGATGAATAAATAAAAAATAGGCCTACGGGGCTCCGCCATAGAAATTATATACTGGAAAGGGCTCCGTGGGTCAAAAAAGATTGAGAACCGCTGATCTAGACAAAACGTTGCATGCGGGTAATATCGAAGAGTGCACTAAGACAATTTTCACACCTACCGTTCTTTTCAAGCAGTTTTTGATTTACAAAGCCGCAACTAGGGAGAGCGGGTCCACTGTATCGAGTGCTGAACTAGAGGGGGCGCCGAATTGCCCCTTTAACACCACTCCTTCTAACCTTTCCTTATACGGGGACGCCAAAAGCTTGCTAGCTCCAGTTAAAAAAGTATCCAGCTGCGGCCCTATATGTACCTTAAACCTTGCAACATACATACTGATGAACAGGGCCACAACGACATGCGTGGTCAGCCGGGGCAAGCACGCATTTTGACGCCCCCTTTTAATATTGAAGGAGAGATGAAGGGTTAACATTTGCGCTCCTGTCTGGCTCGGAGTTCGGGCGCATCAGTCAGTGCCGTCTTAACGCATGGGCCCACCCGAGCACGGCCCGGGTGCCTCAAGAGAAGAGGGGCCTCCCAAAAATGATATACGATTGAAATTTTCAAGGATTTACCATGTAGGGCTTCCTAAAAACTACTTGGCCCGGGGGGCCCATAATACTCTTAAGACGACCCTGGCACCAGTCCCACCTGCTCCTCTCTAGTTGCGGCCCTGATGCCGTATGTACAGGGTGTTAAGCGGGCCGGGGTAGCAAGTTCAGAGGGGCGGCAAATTTGAGTAATTCGTGGTCAAGAACTTTAAATTATAACGTGAATGGTGGCAGAGCAATTCGAATAGCCAGCACGTGGCGAAGCCATAAATCTGTGTCTGGAAACGGATTTAGTGTGAAGCATGTAAATAATTTCGTATAAGGACATTACGTTCCCTTCGTGTCATCGCATCATCTGGAAAACATCATCTGATAACTGATCGGGAGAAATAATAAACGAAGAAGTTTTTATGACGTTTTTCGTTACTACGGTTCTTCGTGTTCATCACAACGAATTTACTAATCCTCCGTTGATGGATTATTATTATATAGCGTTATACTGTATCATGTGTGATTAAATAAATTAAAAAAAAAATTACATTAAAGCGATAGTTATTCCGAAAAAATCATAAGCGCGGTTGAAAAAAGACCAGTTTTATACGACAAAAATATGTTATTTAAATAGTTTTTTATAATATATGTTATTTAAATAAATTATGATGATTCCAGTCATGATATATAAAAAAATTTGTGCGATTTGGTCGCGAATCGTAAAAGCATCAAAAATGGGTCAACTTGTAGGTTGTCTTTCTTCAACTTTGAATTAATTTCAAACGGCATATATTGTTACAGAAAATTAAATTCCATTACATGAATATTTTTATTAGTATATACAGTAAAGCCCCTCCTTCTTGTGAACACGGACAGGACAAAAAAATTAAATCCATGTAAAATGGGTGACCGTTAAAAAGAGGTTTGAAATTCATACTTTTATATATTATACAACTGTAAATTATTATTTGTCCGTAAAAGAGGGAGTATCCGTTAAGAGGGGGTTTTACTGCAATGCAGCTTATGAGCACGAATTCGCATGCTAGCTGGAGCCAACTTCAGCTTGGCGAAAATAATTTAGCGAATCCCGAGATGTCACGTGACATTAAAAAATAAAAAAAACCCCGGTTGCTAACAGCAGTGTGTGTTTCACGCGAAATTCCACGGTTGCTGATAAGATCAACCGCGCCAGCCGAACCGTAGTGTGCCGGCAGCCTTAGTCATGGGAAGCTTCGATGTAGGTTAAAGGTTAGGCCATGGCCGTTGGGGTTCTCGGGGTCCTGAAGGGAGAGTCGCTTGGACAAAGAAATTAGGGATGGATCGGCAGTGGCCAATCTTATGAATAAACCTTCAAGAAACGAATAGAAACTTAGAGATGATGGGTAAATATCAAATCAAATTAAATGGGTGGAGTTTTCCAAGGGACGGGGGACGTCCGAAATGAAATCTTAAAGGGAAGAGAAAATCTGGATACGAGGAATCAGAATTGGAGAGTGAGAGAGAAAGGCAGTAACGAAACGAGACTGAAAAAGAGATGACTGGTGAAGACGAGAGTTGAAATCTCAGGAATCGGTTTCCTGGCTGCGATGAGTGTCTAAGGGCTAAAGACTGGAGAAGGGTCTCACCTGGTGAGTGATGCATGGATTATATTCTCTCTCCCATATGTGACATATAGTGTAGGTACTTGTAATTAATTGTTTTGGGGGCGAACTGAGGTGTAATGGAAAATCACGGGTCATATAATGTTCAGGGCCAAGAGCGTAATTGTTTTGGGGGGGGCCAACCGAAGATTTTGTTAAGTATTTTTGAATGAAGTTGTATTAAAATTTTTAATAAGGATGGTAATATGAGAATACAATTTGCTTTAATTCAATTAACTACAGTGTAAATAAACTTATTAACTTCCAGCATCTCGTGTATGACTACTTTGTGTAAACTTTGCCTGGGTTATATACTTTATAAACAATACACAACGCATTTGAAATCAGGGAACGGTATTCGCTTACGTACTTACGAGAACGGCCTCAAACCCGAACGGGCTAACATTTGGTGCCTTTTAGACCAGGATTCGATACTGAATTACGAATCTTTAGATATTAACTTCAAAATTGGGAATTTTTTTGGTGTAAAAATATTCTGTATCAAAAATGAATCATCAAGTAAACATGGTAGGAGAAGACCATCCTGTAAGGTTAAATACAATAGCAGGGTATTTAGGGTTGCTGAATTCATTTTCGGGTTCTGAGCCATCGTATCCGGCAGAGTTTTTCTTATCTCAGTTGGAAGAAATTTCAAAATTAGCAGATTGGAATGATGCGGAGAAATTGATTGTTCTAAAATCGAAATTGAAGGGTAAAGCTGCAGAATTCTTGGCCAACAGTCCGGAGTTGAGGAGCCAAGCTAATTATAAAGAATTTAAAGAAGAATTTGTAAATTATTTCAGAAATGAATATCCATTGACATATCACCTCCAACAGTTTACAAACTGTAAACAAAAGTTGAATGAGTCCGTAAAAGAATTTGCGAGTAGATTAAAAAATGTAGCTTTCGGATTCCTCCAAGGTGCAAATTTTGAGAGCCCCGATGTTGAAAATTTGGCCGATAGGACGCGTTTGTCCCAATTTTTAGCAGGGTTAAATCCCAACATTCAAAAACATGTCCTAAATCAGAACCCGCAAGACTTGGCTACTGCTATTAAAATAGCATCTTTGATTGAGAGTAATGAAAATGTAACAAAGTTTTCATCAGTTAGTGCAGCATTGGTCGCAGATGAAAGAAATGAATCTAGAAACACAGAAATTAAAATATTAGAGACTTTGGTTACTCAACTAATGACAGAAGCGAGGCAACAAAGGGCTTCATTCGAAGAACTAGCTCGGGAGGTACAAGGTTTGAAACTTAGCTCCGCTAATCCGGCAAGTAATAATAATAATAACAATAGGCAAGTAAAGTTCAGGGGGTATAATGCCTGTCCGCAGCAACAATTACAGGGTGCTTCTCAGTCCCAACAAAGCACCTTCCCACAGTGGAGAACACCGTCTCAAAACCACAAGAATTCTTTTGTTTGCTATGGGTGTGGGGGAAAAGGCCATATTCGGCGGTGGTGCCCACAGAAAAGATCAGTGAATGGATTCAGGCAAGAGGGAAACGAAAGGCAAACTATGGAGGTGACAACAGCTCCAGGGGTCCCACCCCAACAGACAGGAAATTGACAATCAAAAGGTGGGGGAAATCTTGTAAATACGAAAAAGAACATATGTATATTGCAACAGAGGGAAGCCAATGGATTTCTCCTACCGATTGTAAAGATTAAGATAGCTAATTTACAGTTTCGTGCACTTATAGACTCAGGTGCGTGCATTAGTGTGATTGATTCAGTTTCAATGCAAGACATCATGAAACAAATTTCTTGTGCTAGTGCCGATGATGACAACATTCAAATTCGAGGGGTGACCGGGAAAATTTTGAGCCACTCCGGTGTGTACTTCGTGCCAATACATTTGGGTTTTAGAGAGGCATTGCAAAAGGTATATGTTGCGGAACAGCAGCTGAGTCCTGAATATGATATCATATTGGGATATGATTTTATTAAGGCTGGTAATTTTTCATTGGATGCTGAGAGTGGTTGTCTAAGGAATAAGGATATGTCGGTGCCATTGGTCAGGCGGGAAGACAACCGTGGGAATGATCAGCAGTGTATGGTGAATTTGGTGTTACCAGGTAAATTGAGAATTCCTCCTAGAACACAAAAGTTATTGACAGTAGAAGTACCGTATATTGAACGTGGAAGTGAGGTTCTAATTACTCCTAAAGAAGGGAATCGAAATAGTGTTGTATGGTTGGCTCATTCAGTGGGGAAGATTGACGAACAAGGAAAGGTTAAAGTTTTAATAGCAAACATGTCTGAGTCTAATAGATATTTAGCAAAGGGTACGAAATTGGGTACAGTCACAGTTTCAGATGACTCAGAATTGAGGGAGGAACCGATACCCCTTGAAAAGAAAAATTTGGAGCCGTTGCAAGCAGATGATTTTGATCTTCAAGGTATGCCTGCACATTTAAAAAGGAGATTATTATCTCTTTTGATGCGATATGCTCATGTTTTTGCTCGAGACATATCTGAAATTGGTCGGACGAACGTAGCAAAACATAAAATACCTTGGAATGGGAAGGAAATACAAAGGTCGCCTAGATATCGCACCCCGTACCATTTAAGAACTGAATTAAAGAAACAAGTGGCAGACATGGTAGAGAGTGGAATCATATCTCCTAGTATGAGCAGTAATCCGGCACCTACATTAATGGTCCGTAAGAAAAATGGAGGGTATAGGATGTGTGTTGATCTTAGAAAGACTAATGACACCATTCAATCTGATTCGTATGCATTGCCTTTGATCCAAGATATTCTAGCACAATTGGATGGTGCGAAATATTTTAGTAGTTTAGATTTATGTAGTGCCTACTATCAGTTAGAAGTGGCAGAAGAGGACCGCTCTAAATTATCCTTTGTGAATGAAGAAGGGTGTTTCTCATATAATGTAGTACCGATGGGGTTGAAGACTGCTCCGGCAGCGTTCCAACGGTTGGCAGATACCTTATTATCGGAATTACATGATGACAAAATACATTGTTTTATTGATGACATACTCATTGCTAGCCCTGACATAGACACGCACTTGCGTAAATTGGAAAAGGTTTTCATTTTGTTAGAAAGGTACAATTTGAAATTGGCACCCAAGAAATGTGACTTTTTGAGGAAAGAAATAAAATACCTAGGACACATAATTGGGGAAAAGGGAGTAGTATGGGCAGCGCTTTGGCGTAATTTTTCGGCACGCTCCATCTCCGGGGACCTTCCGTCTGACCTCCAGGTCTTATCACTCCCCCCCCCCCTATTCTTCGTGGGGGAATTTTCGTAGTGATGATAATGTTGCTTTTCTTTTACTTCTGTTGATGGTGCTTTCCATTAGTGTACAAATTATGCAGCTTCACTCTGGGGCTCAGATTAGAACCTTTTATAAACAAATATTTACAAGTTATTTATGAAATGATCCAAAAAACGCTCAATTCCCACCGTCTCAGTGCGATGACGTTATTTTTCCCTCTTTCCCATTTTTTTGTAGGAGATTAACTACCAAAAAATAGAGACAAATACACACAAAAACACACGTACACAAGTTTTCAATGTCAACGTTTTTATTGTTTCAGATAACAATATACATATTAGTAGCCGTAGGGTAGAGTCGAGAAATCAGGCAGAAGAACCCTCTTATCGTATACAAGGCCGTACTTTTTCTCCTCCGCTCTGGTTATGACCCGTCTTCTTTTCACCTCTCTTGTTATTTTGTACTCGTCTCGAATGATGACCTTCGTGGTAAAATCCATAGATTGGACCAGCGCTTTCATTGAGTCATAGTTTAACTCTAGCGAGTTTTTGAAGTTTAGGGTGAAACCCCGAATTTTACAGAACGTCTTTCCATCAGACCTCCTATAGGCGTAGTTTTTGGCTCCACCTGTTATAATAAAATTAATGAGACTTCATTTAAATTAAAAAAAAGATTTTTGTGAATGAAAAAACAATATTTTTGTTGATAAAAATAATTATAAACGACTAATGTATTGTAATACCTGACACAAATTCGGTGATGTGATGACCGTCGAGCTCATCTGTGAATTGGCCCAAGAAATCGCCCAATAATGGATCATTGGTCCCATTGCTAGCATAGATGATTCTGAAATTTAAAAAAAACATAAAAAACGATACCTAAAAATTAAAAAAAATATGTGTGTATCATCATATTTTTATGTAGAAACTTACGAGTCGGTGTCAAAATACAGCAAAGCATCGCCTAGCTTCTCCATCTCGGAATACAACTTCAAACGGGCCCATGTTGTCGTGAAGGCAGCCAAGAAAACGTTGGTCCGGTCAGTCTGGGGTATAAAATCCGATTTGTACCGCCATTCTATTGCAGCTATATTGTCACTGGGGAGATACAAATCCTTGACCTGAAAAAAATAAATAATTTGGTCACAGATATCATTTTAAATATTAGTTTGACAAAATCAAGTATTAAATGAAATAACATTTTATGAATAATAGAGTAGTATGTAACAGTAGCATGCATAATAATTACCTCAATAGAGGGATCGTTCAACATCTTGTGAAAATCAGATGCTTTAGTCACGTATGACAGTTGCGTCTTGTTCTCCTGCATGCCCCAGCGACCCCAGAAGCTGGAAAAAAAGCGATCATTGAGTATATATGAACGTTTAGTATATACGGTAATTAAAAATTGTTATAGATGGTTTTGAAATTTTTTACCTATTCAGACACAATTTAGCCACCTGACGTCGACCTGGATTGATTTGGATATTTCCAGGCTCCAATTTTATGCCTTCAATTTGCTGATACTGCTTCACGTACGAGTCTTTATCATTATTCGTTACACAGTTTGAAGGCCATCCTGAGGACTCTTGCTTGATCTTGAGGAAGGCGTTGATGTAGGGGGCAAAAAGACCCTCTCGAGATTGATCGAAATGATAAACCTAGAAAAAACAATCCTAATTAAAAAACAAAAATAATCGCAGAAAACATCAAAAATAATTATGGATTAGAAAAAAAAAATACCTCGTATATCCTTTTCACCACATATCCTTTTTCAATGGCCTTCTTGAGTTCCTCAGTCACCCAGGTGCCCGTGATGCATCTTTCCTCGTCGTTGTGATGGCATTCTTTTAAACGTGTTTCCACACACGAACGACACAGGGGAAAGGTCAATTTTCCACCGGATCTATAAAAAATGAAATATATGATGATAAAAATAATAAAAAATTTTATGAAAAAAATATGTTAGATTGGGAATATGTGAAAGTTACGTTATAAAAAAATTATAATAATACCTGTATGGGAGAACGGGCAGATATAAGCCCCTTGGTGGTAGTACTTTGCACTTAATGATGCCAAAATATGAATTCAGCTGTCCAAAGTTCTCGGTAATTATCCGGGGATGTCCAATTGGATATCTACAATGAAAGAAAAAAACATGTAAAAAAAAAGAAAAAAGCAATGGTAGCTATGTTATAAATTTTAAAGTACTCACTTGCAGTATTTGTTGACCCACGGGTACAAAGACGTGAAGTCGATGTATTTTGCGGTGCCTCGATAGAAGAGTTTGGTGGCATTGGTTCGTCCACCATAGAACGCATCCCTGGGTGCCAGCCTGTCGACAAAGTGAAAATCCACCAAGAAATTTTTCAGATCCCCGTTTGTTTTCTTCAGAGCATTGAAATCATGCTCCCACATGACTTCAAGATTGAAGCCGCCTTGACGGAACTTTTGTTCTTGCTCTAGTGTCTTCTTGTGGAGTTCCCACATATACGTATGAGTACAGGGGTTCACCATATCTTTCTCGAAGCACTGTGGACACCCATGCCAATAACACCCTGAAAAGAAACAAAGCATATCATATATAAATAAAATGAAACACGTAGTAAAGCAAACAAAGTAATAAAATTAATTAATATTACTTACCATGAAACAAAAACACGGTGTTTGTTTCCTCGCAAAACCCGTCTACGCTGAGACCTAGCACTCTTTTTTCTCCCGTCCCGTTTCTGGAATGTTGAATGTTCAACCCTAGGTAGGACAACCATTCAAAGCTAAGACGACTGCTATTGGTATTGTTGACGTAACCATTAATGGGCACCATCCCAATAGTGCCTTCATCGATGTATTTTGACCTATAGGTCGCCATACAGGCCGAGGCAATGGTGAGGTACTGGAATGGGTCGACGCCGGTTAATTCCAAGAACTCCTTACGAAACTGCAAGCAGCATCGACGAAGAATATCAACGTCTGACCTAAAAATTAAGAACATAGTGTTGAAATAATAAAACAATGAATGTTAAAATAATAAATAAAATAAAATAAATCAATATGAAGGAGAAAACAACTTACTTGCAGTATTCATACATTTCGTGTTTAAACACGAATTTTCCGCTCTTTCTTTGCTCATACCAGCTGTCGAATATCGCTTTCGCTTCGACGGCGAAAGCTTCCGGATTGAAGAAGTTCTTGGAAGGAAGGGGTCCACTGTAGTCCTGGTTTTCCGGTCGGTTGAAAAGGTGGGGAAAGTACCCTTTCTTCAGTTCTTCCAAACCGAAAGTTTTCGGCAGTTTGGACAAAGCCATAGGGAGAAAATTGAGGCTGTCGATAACTCGGATGTTGAGAGTGTCCAGTCTCAAAGCCATTATTTTGGATCCACACGGGACAACAGAAGGTTTGACTCCTTGCTCTAGGAGATATCTGTAAAGAAAAAATAACACTTGTGTTATAAAATTTATCACAAAATGTATGCATAATAAAACAGTAACATGCTATTTATGTAAACATTTTCAAAATATTGAAAAAAAACTTACTTGAGCAGGAATTGACCATCGAACCCCTTCATGTTGTGTGCGATAGCGGTGTACCCCTTATGTTCTTTGCGAAAGAGCCAGGCGCAAAATTCGTTGATGCTGTCATATCCGCTGAAGACAGCCTCTTGGCCATCCGCATATTGTGCCACGGCAAAGTTGATCACGTGCTCGCCTGAAGATTGATCCGTCTCGAAATCGAAGAAGACGAGCTTGTCGGAGGGGGCTTTCACCTTCTTCTTCTTGAGGGAGCAGAGGTGTCGTTCGTCATGATGGAAATTCTTGCAGTTGCTGCAATACTTCTCGCCACAAACGTGTTTGCCTCGAGACCGCTCCTTTTCTACAAGAAATTTCTTGCATGTCGGGCATTCGTAGAATTGCTGGCAGTATGTGGTGTTTTTGCCTCCAAGACTCTTGTGTCTTGCAAAGCAGTCAGCGGATCTACATCTCCTGTGGCAGTCTTTGCAGGTTTGAGATGTCCCAACCGTACATGTATCGGCAAAGCAAGTGTTACATCGGACTGTGCATTTGTGTTTCTGAACATGGTCGTAGGCCTTGTCGCAGTCCACACAGTAGAAATTGGAACCGTGGAATCCTTTAGGCGACATGATGAGGTCATAGTGTCCATCACTGAGTAACAAAAATATTTTTCTGTCTTTCTTGGGTGTCTTGTATACCACCTTCATTAAAAAACATAAATACGAAATTATACAAAAAAAATTCATGAATACATAACATACATATATATATAATGTTCATTGAATAGTACTTTTTAGTAATAAAAATTACCCGATAAAATTCTTCTGACGACTTGACGAATATCTGGACATCTAGAATTTCGGCAAACTTGGCGATGGCATTAAAACCACAAGGACCTATGGGAACTTCGGCTTTTTGATATAGATCAATGGACATTTCTTTCTGTATGTTTATTCTTGAGTCTCTTATGCTCGAAAGTTTAGGATGTTTCTCAAGGTAGGCGTTACCCACGACTATGGCCCTTGCACAACACAGTCCATCTTGTGGTACGCTTATAACGGACTTCTTTGTCAACCGGTCGGTCGATATGTTGACAATCTTACGTCTGCCACCACCTCGTGGTAATCTGACAGTGATGACGTCAAATCTGAGAGATGGGTCATTTAGAGGGATGGCGTTCTTGCTCTGCAACACTTTCATTATCACAGCCAATAGTGATTCTATCGTGAGCGAGGCCACAGGAATAAGCGAGGTGGAGATAGGTCGATCCAAGCTGTCAGATGTCATAACGATGCTGGAAATAAAGAAAATAATCAATTATTCAAATCAAAAATAACTGATCATATGTCTAGCTAACTGTACTAGCTAAACTATACGTGTAATTTTACAACTAGTAAATATTTACCGAATTTTGTCATCAGGATGCAACCCGTTAGTTGTTTCATCTATCAGTTGCCGCAATAATGCTCGCAAAAATGCCATAGCCGCTATTAATCTGGTTGACGGATCTATCAGAACCTCCGTTCGTATCCGAGCTGTATATGTGATTTGTTCCGCATTAAAACGGATGTTTTTCTTGCGGGATTTTTCTTGCAACACGTATGACTTCGTGTCCTGCAAAAGAAAGGAGATGTGGTAACATAGCAGATAAAAATAAATCACAATACACACAGAAAAAAAAAATATATATATATATAATCATTCGAAAAACTTACTCTGGATGTACCTTCGCCAGGGTCATAGTCTCTTCCAAGACCTATCTGATCCATGGCTTCCTATTAGAGAAATAGAGCTAATGTTAGAATATATACACATGAGGAAAAAAACTAATGAAATAGAAAAGTTGTGAGGCATAATCAAATCTAACCTTCTCAACTTGACCCCATTCGATTTCTTCTAAGAAAGGGTTTTCAGCCATTATCCACTCTGCTTCGTCTGGTCCAAATAGAACGGTATTCTAGATAAAATGTAGTATATCTTTAGTCAATACTATGAGGGAATCTTTTAAATGGTGATAAATAAGTAAAATAAAATTATTAGTACCTCTACTTTTCGTTCCCATTTGATATTATCAGGCATTGGATTGTTAGATTCACCATCGAAAACATTCTAAAAAAAACATAGATTTAATACGCTATTTATTATTATTATTACACAAATACACACACGTGCATTAAAAACAAGCATTCTGGTGTTGACTGTAAAGGCTTCCCACCAGACCTAAATGAATTATATATTGAATATTTTCTCTACAGCAGAGAGAGAGAGAGAGCTAACATATTTATTAGATATGTCAGACTGTATACTTATATAGAATGAAGGTCAATATACAATATATTATTAATTTTATTACTAATAGTGTAATCATTGTTTTTGTATCTGCTTACAATATCTTCATCCAAACAGTCTCGTACGAAGTGAAAAATTATTATTTATGTTTTATTAAGTTATTTGTCAATGTGAAAAATGTAGGAAAACCCTCTTTTTATATAATGTTGATATTAGGTTCTGACGCATGATAAATCCTATTATATCTATTCGTATAGTTCTATTTTGATTTTTCGTTAGATATTTTTCATTTATTTGAGAAAGTTCGATAATTCTGTACAAAAAGTTTTGTCTTAAGTGTGTGGCAATGTATTTTAGAATTATTTGAGATCTTATTCTGCTATAAAATCAACACAGAAATAAAGGTAGTTCCGTCAATATATTTAGAATTCATGAATATATATGCTACTTACATTATGATTTTCCATCTTTCTCTTCAGAGTTGAAAGGATGATGAGGTCGATAAGAAAAAAAAAGCGAACGGTTAGACGCGAAGACGACGGGAGAGAGAGAGAAAACTAGCTACCGATAGGTCTGAGAGCTAGTGAGTGAGTGAAGAAATTTCTACCACAGAGAGTGATATAAAGCATTTTAGCTAAGTGGACGTTAACGCCTTACTGGCCGTCGCCAAATCTAGGCCCCCTTAGTGAGCTTGGCGAAAATGCTTTATATCACTCTCGGTGGTAGAAATTTCTTCACTCACTCACTAGCTCTCAGACCTATCGGTAGCTAGTTTTCTCTCTCTCTCCCGTCGTCTTCGCGTCTAACCGTTCGCTTTTTTTTTCTTATCGACCTCATCATCCTTTCAACTCTGAAGAGAAAGATGGAAAATCATAATGACATATCTAATAAATATGTTAGCTCTCTCTCTCTCTCTGCTGTAGAGAAAATATTCAATATATAATTCATTTAGGTCTGGTGGGAAGCCTTTACAGTCAACACCAGAATGCTTGTTTTTAATGCACGTGTGTGTATTTGTGTAATAATAATAATAAATAGCGTATTAAATCTATGTTTTTTTTAGAATGTTTTCGATGGTGAATCTAACAATCCAATGCCTGATAATATCAAATGGGAACGAAAAGTAGAGGTACTAATAATTTTATTTTACTTATTTATCACCATTTAAAAGATTCCCTCATAGTATTGACTAAAGATATACTACATTTTATCTAGAATACCGTTCTATTTGGACCAGACGAAGCAGAGTGGATAATGGCTGAAAACCCTTTCTTAGAAGAAATCGAATGGGGTCAAGTTGAGAAGGTTAGATTTGATTATGCCTCACAACTTTTCTATTTCATTAGTTTTTTTCCTCATGTGTATATATTCTAACATTAGCTCTATTTCTCTAATAGGAAGCCATGGATCAGATAGGTCTTGGAAGAGACTATGACCCTGGCGAAGGTACATCCAGAGTAAGTTTTTCGAATGATTATATATATATATATTTTTTTTTTCTGTGTGTATTGTGATTTATTTTTATCTGCTATGTTACCACATCTCCTTTCTTTTGCAGGACACGAAGTCATACGTGTTGCAAGAAAAATCCCGCAAGAAAAACATCCGTTTTAATGCGGAACAAATCACATATACAGCTCGGATACGAACGGAGGTTCTGATAGATCCGTCAACCAGATTAATAGCGGCTATGGCATTTTTGCGAGCATTATTGCGGCAACTGATAGATGAAACAACTAACGGGTTGCATCCTGATGACAAAATTCGGTAAATATTTACTAGTTGTAAAATTACACGTATAGTTAGCTAGACATATGATCAGTTATTTTTGATTTGAATAATTGATTATTTTCTTTATTTCCAGCATCGTTATGACATCTGACAGCTTGGATCGACCTATCTCCACCTCGCTTATTCCTGTGGCCTCGCTCACGATAGAATCACTATTGGCTGTGATAATGAAAGTGTTGCAGAGCAAGAACGCCATCCCTCTAAATGACCCATCTCTCAGATTTGACGTCATCACTGTCAGATTACCACGAGGTGGTGGCAGACGTAAGATTGTCAACATATCGACCGACCGGTTGACAAAGAAGTCCGTTATAAGCGTACCACAAGATGGACTGTGTTGTGCAAGGGCCATAGTCGTGGGTAACGCCTACCTTGAGAAACATCCTAAACTTTCGAGCATAAGAGACTCAAGAATAAACATACAGAAAGAAATGTCCATTGATCTATATCAAAAAGCCGAAGTTCCCATAGGTCCTTGTGGTTTTAATGCCATCGCCAAGTTTGCCGAAATTCTAGATGTCCAGATATTCGTCAAGTCGTCAGAAGAATTTTATCGGGTAATTTTTATTACTAAAAAGTACTATTCAATGAACATTATATATATATGTATGTTATGTATTCATGAATTTTTTTTGTATAATTTCGTATTTATGTTTTTTAATGAAGGTGGTATACAAGACACCCAAGAAAGACAGAAAAATATTTTTGTTACTCAGTGATGGACACTATGACCTCATCATGTCGCCTAAAGGATTCCACGGTTCCAATTTCTACTGTGTGGACTGCGACAAGGCCTACGACCATGTTCAGAAACACAAATGCACAGTCCGATGTAACACTTGCTTTGCCGATACATGTACGGTTGGGACATCTCAAACCTGCAAAGACTGCCACAGGAGATGTAGATCCGCTGACTGCTTTGCAAGACACAAGAGTCTTGGAGGCAAAAACACCACATACTGCCAGCAATTCTACGAATGCCCGACATGCAAGAAATTTCTTGTAGAAAAGGAGCGGTCTCGAGGCAAACACGTTTGTGGCGAGAAGTATTGCAGCAACTGCAAGAATTTCCATCATGACGAACGACACCTCTGCTCCCTCAAGAAGAAGAAGGTGAAAGCCCCCTCCGACAAGCTCGTCTTCTTCGATTTCGAGACGGATCAATCTTCAGGCGAGCACGTGATCAACTTTGCCGTGGCACAATATGCGGATGGCCAAGAGGCTGTCTTCAGCGGATATGACAGCATCAACGAATTTTGCGCCTGGCTCTTTCGCAAAGAACATAAGGGGTACACCGCTATCGCACACAACATGAAGGGGTTCGATGGTCAATTCCTGCTCAAGTAAGTTTTTTTTCAATATTTTGAAAATGTTTACATAAATAGCATGTTACTGTTTTATTATGCATACATTTTGTGATAAATTTTATAACACAAGTGTTATTTTTTCTTTACAGATATCTCCTAGAGCAAGGAGTCAAACCTTCTGTTGTCCCGTGTGGATCCAAAATAATGGCTTTGAGACTGGACACTCTCAACATCCGAGTTATCGACAGCCTCAATTTTCTCCCTATGGCTTTGTCCAAACTGCCGAAAACTTTCGGTTTGGAAGAACTGAAGAAAGGGTACTTTCCCCACCTTTTCAACCGACCGGAAAACCAGGACTACAGTGGACCCCTTCCTTCCAAGAACTTCTTCAATCCGGAAGCTTTCGCCGTCGAAGCGAAAGCGATATTCGACAGCTGGTATGAGCAAAGAAAGAGCGGAAAATTCGTGTTTAAACACGAAATGTATGAATACTGCAAGTAAGTTGTTTTCTCCTTCATATTGATTTATTTTATTTTATTTATTATTTTAACATTCATTGTTTTATTATTTCAACACTATGTTCTTAATTTTTAGGTCAGACGTTGATATTCTTCGTCGATGCTGCTTGCAGTTTCGTAAGGAGTTCTTGGAATTAACCGGCGTCGACCCATTCCAGTACCTCACCATTGCCTCGGCCTGTATGGCGACCTATAGGTCAAAATACATCGATGAAGGCACTATTGGGATGGTGCCCATTAATGGTTACGTCAACAATACCAATAGCAGTCGTCTTAGCTTTGAATGGTTGTCCTACCTAGGGTTGAACATTCAACATTCCAGAAACGGGACGGGAGAAAAAAGAGTGCTAGGTCTCAGCGTAGACGGGTTTTGCGAGGAAACAAACACCGTGTTTTTGTTTCATGGTAAGTAATATTAATTAATTTTATTACTTTGTTTGCTTTACTACGTGTTTCATTTTATTTATATATGATATGCTTTGTTTCTTTTCAGGGTGTTATTGGCACGGGTGTCCACAGTGCTTCGAGAAAGATATGGTGAACCCCTGTACTCATACGTATATGTGGGAACTCCACAAGAAGACACTAGAGCAAGAACAAAAGTTCCGTCAAGGCGGCTTCAATCTTGAAGTCATGTGGGAGCATGATTTCAATGCTCTGAAGAAAACAAACGGGGATCTGAAAAATTTCTTGGTGGATTTTCACTTTGTCGACAGGCTGGCACCCAGGGATGCGTTCTATGGTGGACGAACCAATGCCACCAAACTCTTCTATCGAGGCACCGCAAAATACATCGACTTCACGTCTTTGTACCCGTGGGTCAACAAATACTGCAAGTGAGTACTTTAAAATTTATAACATAGCTACCATTGCTTTTTTCTTTTTTTTTACATGTTTTTTTCTTTCATTGTAGATATCCAATTGGACATCCCCGGATAATTACCGAGAACTTTGGACAGCTGAATTCATATTTTGGCATCATTAAGTGCAAAGTACTACCACCAAGGGGCTTATATCTGCCCGTTCTCCCATACAGGTATTATTATAATTTTTTTATAACGTAACTTTCACATATTCCCAATCTAACATATTTTTTTCATAAAATTTTTTATTATTTTTATCATCATATATTTCATTTTTTATAGATCCGGTGGAAAATTGACCTTTCCCCTGTGTCGTTCGTGTGTGGAAACACGTTTAAAAGAATGCCATCACAACGACGAGGAAAGATGCATCACGGGCACCTGGGTGACTGAGGAACTCAAGAAGGCCATTGAAAAAGGATATGTGGTGAAAAGGATATACGAGGTATTTTTTTTTTCTAATCCATAATTATTTTTGATGTTTTCTGCGATTATTTTTGTTTTTTAATTAGGATTGTTTTTTCTAGGTTTATCATTTCGATCAATCTCGAGAGGGTCTTTTTGCCCCCTACATCAACGCCTTCCTCAAGATCAAGCAAGAGTCCTCAGGATGGCCTTCAAACTGTGTAACGAATAATGATAAAGACTCGTACGTGAAGCAGTATCAGCAAATTGAAGGCATAAAATTGGAGCCTGGAAATATCCAAATCAATCCAGGTCGACGTCAGGTGGCTAAATTGTGTCTGAATAGGTAAAAAATTTCAAAACCATCTATAACAATTTTTAATTACCGTATATACTAAACGTTCATATATACTCAATGATCGCTTTTTTTCCAGCTTCTGGGGTCGCTGGGGCATGCAGGAGAACAAGACGCAACTGTCATACGTGACTAAAGCATCTGATTTTCACAAGATGTTGAACGATCCCTCTATTGAGGTAATTATTATGCATGCTACTGTTACATACTACTCTATTATTCATAAAATGTTATTTCATTTAATACTTGATTTTGTCAAACTAATATTTAAAATGATATCTGTGACCAAATTATTTATTTTTTTCAGGTCAAGGATTTGTATCTCCCCAGTGACAATATAGCTGCAATAGAATGGCGGTACAAATCGGATTTTATACCCCAGACTGACCGGACCAACGTTTTCTTGGCTGCCTTCACGACAACATGGGCCCGTTTGAAGTTGTATTCCGAGATGGAGAAGCTAGGCGATGCTTTGCTGTATTTTGACACCGACTCGTAAGTTTCTACATAAAAATATGATGATACACACATATTTTTTTTAATTTTTAGGTATCGTTTTTTATGTTTTTTTTAAATTTCAGAATCATCTATGCTAGCAATGGGACCAATGATCCATTATTGGGCGATTTCTTGGGCCAATTCACAGATGAGCTCGACGGTCATCACATCACCGAATTTGTGTCAGGTATTACAATACATTAGTCGTTTATAATTATTTTTATCAACAAAAATATTGTTTTTTCATTCACAAAAATCTTTTTTTTAATTTAAATGAAGTCTCATTAATTTTATTATAACAGGTGGAGCCAAAAACTACGCCTATAGGAGGTCTGATGGAAAGACGTTCTGTAAAATTCGGGGTTTCACCCTAAACTTCAAAAACTCGCTAGAGTTAAACTATGACTCAATGAAAGCGCTGGTCCAATCTATGGATTTTACCACGAAGGTCATCATTCGAGACGAGTACAAAATAACAAGAGAGGTGAAAAGAAGACGGGTCATAACCAGAGCGGAGGAGAAAAAGTACGGCCTTGTATACGATAAGAGGGTTCTTCTGCCTGATTTCTCGACTCTACCCTACGGCTACTAATATGTATATTGTTATCTGAAACAATAAAAACGTTGACATTGAAAACTTGTGTACGTGTGTTTTTGTGTGTATTTGTCTCTATTTTTTGGTAGTTAATCTCCTACAAAAAAATGGGAAAGAGGGAAAAATAACGTCATCGCACTGAGACGGTGGGAATTGAGCGTTTTTTGGATCATTTCATAAATAACTTGTAAATATTTGTTTATAAAAGGTTCTAATCTGAGCCCCAGAGTGAAGCTGCATAATTTGTACACTAATGGAAAGCACCATCAACAGAAGTAAAAGAAAAGCAACATTATCATCACTACGAAAATTCCCCCACGAAGAATAGGGGGGGGGAGTGATAAGACCTGGAGGTCAGACGGAAGGTCCCCGAAGATGGAGCGTGCCGAAAAATTACGCCAAAGCGCTGCCCATACTACTAAAGGGAGTGCGTCCGCATCCGGACAATGTTAGAGCTATACAAACTTTCCCCCAGCCGAAATCCTTAAAGGATTGCCGCCGATTCTTGGGGATGTGTAATTTCTTCAAGCGATTTATACATTTCTATTCAGACTACGCAAAACCCATAACAGACCTGACTAGAAAAGATGTTATATTCAATTGGGGTCCAGAGCAAGAACAAGCATTTGAATATCTTAAAAATGCTCTAATTAACCCCCCTGTGTTGGTTTATCCAAGGTTTGATAGAGATTTTATTATGTCCGCAGATGCGAGTAAGGTCGGACTGGGCTGTTGTTTGTATCAGAAAAACGACGATGGAAATCAACCTATAGGATACATGTCCCGTAAATTTAAGCCAACAGAGCAACGGTACCCGGCCACTGAGCAAGAGCTATTGGCTATCATGGAGGGTATAAGTTATTTTCGACCATATCTTGTAGGACGGCGATTTACTGTTGAGAGCGATCATAAGCCTCTAAAATATCTAATTTCATTAAAAACTCAGAATCCGAGATTAACTCGGTGGCTTCTAAATCTATCTGAATACGATTTCGAAGTGGTTCATAAACCAGGGAAGGATAATGTGGTTGTGGATTGTCTTAGCCGACAGATAAGCTCAATAGATATAGAGACCAATGATCTTGAAGAATCCATGAGAGAATTTCAAAGGAAAGATCCTCAGTTAAAGCCGATAATTGATCTATTAACTCTGGATCAACCAGAACCAACTAGGAAAGTGGCAGATGCGTATTTTATGAAGAATGAGTTATTATGCCACTACGCTTCCAAGGATATCCGCCCCTCTAGAGATGATTACATTGAACAAGTGGTAGTACCATCAGTATTGAGAGGGAAAATTTTGGAATTAGTCCACGACACCCTCAGTAGTCATATGGGCTTTGATAAAACGTTCGAGAGGTTGCGCACCAAATATTTCTGGCCTGGATATTATCGGGATTGCCAAATACATGTCCAATCATGCAAGGTGTGTCTCGAACGCAGAAGTCATAACCCGAAGAGCAAGGCCCCATTGCAACGAAATTTTATTCCCGTTAGACCGTTTCAGTTAGTTAGTGTGGACATTATGGGACCCTTAAATATCACTGTAAATGGAAACAGGTATATATTCGTATTAATGGACAACTTTTCAAAATTTATAGAGGCAGTAGCATTACCAGACGTAAAATCCGAAACACTAGCGAAGACATTCTTTAGAGAAATTATAGCGAGATATGGACTTCCCGAATTTTGTTTATCGGATAGAGGGTCAAACTTGCATAAATCAGTATTTAGGGCTATGTTGGACAAATTAAAGATAAAAGCCCTGGCGACATCAGCACTTCATCCTCAAACCAACAGCATGAACGAGCGTAGCCATGCGACTATTACGCACACCTTATCGTGTATGGTCACTGACTCAGATGAGTGGGATGAAATGCTACCGCATGTCTTGATGTCGTACCGAAGTGCCATTCATGCGGTCTTGAAAGAAACTCCTCATTTTATTTTATTCGGTAGAGACATGTCAACAGCGGGTGATCTCTTAAAAGAACCCCTTGTATTTAATTACTATACCCATGAGAATTACGTTGAATCGTTGTTACCCAAGTGTGAGAAAGCCCATGAGTATGTGAAACATAGTATGGTAGAGGCAGCGGAGAAACAAGAGAAATATAGGGAGAAAACAGCTACGGATAAGAACATATTGCTAGGCGATTTGGTATACCTATATAACCCCGGAAGGCAAAAGAGAGAGGTCAGAGTGCGAAGTTGAATAGGCCTTCCACAGGTCCTTACAGGGTAATTGAAAGAAAATCTCCGGTTTTGTTTCGCATACGGAATGTAGCGAATCCAAAGGATTCACAGTTAGTTCATTCAGATAGGTTAGCAAAAGTTTCTCTTGAAAGACCGTACGAGCCTTTCCCACCACAAAGGGGAGGAGGTGAAAATTCGAGGGAAAAAGAAACCCCGGAGGGTGCACGAATAGACGTTGAAAGTGAGGGAGAAGAAGTCGTAGCCGACAGTTTCGGAGCAGAGGAGGAGGAAGAAGAAAGTTTCGTGTTGCCACCCTACCTTCTATGTCCCTTTGTCCAGCAGAATAATAGCAATAGCCAAGAGACAAGTACAGAAGATACCGATGTCGTAAATACATCGTTGCCCCAGGATAATGCTCAGTCAGAACCTAATGACATTGCTACTGATAAGGATGAATCCGAAAGTGAAAATAGGGAAGGTCAAAATTTACCGCAATCTCGATATAATTTAAGAACCCGAAATGAACGAGGGCAAGTACAGAAATTAAATACTGTAGATGGGACCGCCGAAAATTTATGTGTTCCGGTGCGGCAAAAATTTACCAGAGAGTAGTCATGCAGAGACCACTGACGATAGAACAGAGCAGAATTTAGCTGACAGAATATATTCATGGATGATTAAACCAGTAAACATACCTGAATCTGAGAAAACGTTATTAGATAGGTTAGCTGAGAAATTAGTTAATGTGATTAGCTAAGTATAAATTTAAACACTCAAGGCGAGATTTCGAAGAAAGATGTAAATATGGAAAATATGAGATATATCACTTGTATATAGATTAAAAAAAAAAGAAAAAAAGAGCAATTGTATAAACTAATGTGTAATTGTGTGAACTAGTATAAGTAACATATTAACAATTGGGAGAGAGATATATCATGTTAATCACTTTGCCTATAAGTTACATGCAGTACTGTAAACAGTGTTACAGTGCCGAAAGGTGTTAACGGTGTCGACCAGAGCACTGATGCTATTTCACGAAGGACCGGAAGAGACCGAAGCATCTCCACCTATATTCACCTGGTGCCACATCTGGGTGTGCATCACACATGACAATGAACAGTAGCCGAAAATAATGCGTAGTTCGATGAATAAACTCTCATTATCATTGCAACTTCATCAGCAGATGGGCAGCTACTCTTCATGATGGGAAGCGCAAAGATTCCAGATCATCCAAGCCTTCCATTGGTCAGCGGTGGTTCATTGCGTGTTGATGCCAAACGTCTAAAGGATCACGATGTACGAGTTCGGAAGGTATGCCGTGGACTAACCTGTGTACACGGTGCCTAGTGTCACTGCTAGGTAAAACCTAATAGCAGGGACATGCATCAGATGGGAGTAATTCCATCACGAATTCGCATGGAGTCCTACGTTTTACGCGGCCAATATGAACTGTATTCGATGAATGCGACCAGACTAGCAGCTGGGAGATTATTGGGAACGCCCAGCCTAAAATGTGTTCCGAACTATTATAATCGAATCCAGTGAGCAGTGAATCTTCATATACCTTAGAAATCTGCGATTATCGTGGATTGTAGTGGATGAAGCCAACAGGTGTGTTCAAAGTTCACCTCGGAGAAAAGACAAACTGTAACGCGTAGTTCCAATAACAGTGGTGCACTGGGAAAAGCAGCATCTCAATTTTCAATTGAGTTTTCAGCAGGAACCATGCCTGCTGACAGTGGTTCTCTAATTGGAGTGTTGTCCAATTGGTACATTTCATCATGAAAGAAAATAACGAACTATTTCGCGTGTGACTGTGACGCTAAGAGACACTGAACATCGAAATAGTGACATTCTAGTGCTTCGTTCAGGACGATTTTCAGATTTGGAATCATATGAAAAAGATAAATACATCTTCGAGAAGAAAAAAAAAGAAAAAAAAAATGCAGCAAGAATTTCCGAATAACGCATCAGGTGTTGTTCAAGTGTCTATATACAATATACTGTATAAGCTACATCTTTCTGATAGCAAACAGTGAATAATATACTAAGAAGTAGCATAGGTTGAAATATGTGTGTTTATATGTCTTACTGTGTTATATATTATGTTTCATTTATTTCTTATAGATTTTGGTGCATTTATTTTGTTTTATTAGTTCAGGTACTGCTTAGTGCATTTCAATTGAAGTATCATGATATTTGTTTACATTTTGGTGAGAGTGTACAACATGCGTATTCACGTATGCAATAGAAAGAAGTTGAGTTGACATGAAGAGAATATTAGATTGTTTGAATGTTCATTTCTAGCAACATGAATGGTAGTTCGCTAATATGCTGACACATTGTAAGGGAAAGAGAGTATCATCATCGCTCACCATGGAAAGGGAAAAAAAAATGGATTTTTTTTTTAGAAAAAGGGGAGGAATGTTAACTAGCTCGTGCTAGTTAAATAGGAATAGAGAATAGAGGGAATATTTAAAATTATTATTTTCAGATATATTTAAAATTGATAGTTTGGGAGTATTTAAATTTGATTTTTGGATTTAACTATTTAGAACTGTAGGTCAGGCACCGATAGCAGGCGACAGTAACCCATATACTATAGTACAGCAAACAAATAATTGAACAATAGGAACGTAAATAAGAATGGTTGTTTATGGATGGTAGACATGTTTCTTGAGGGTTTAAAGTAAGTGGCGTCATGTCGATGTAAGAAGCTTTGTCCAAGCGGTGGGAACATAGTCCCAATTAAAAAGAAATACAATCACAGGCCGATGTAAGTAGATGGGGCAATCGCCATTCATTAGGGAATCTTTTAGTTACCGTCACAAAGCATCTGGTCGGTTGTACTTCGGGGGGTGCCCTAGGCAAAAGGGATCGTCCGAGGAGTGTTTTCTTGGAGAAAAAAGCGGGGAATCGTAGAAAATAAAGGGGACCAACGAATGAATAGACAAATTTCAAGATTGAGAATAGATGACGGCCATTTAAGTAGAAGTAGAATCCCTTTATTTAGGGGGTGCAATTAAAGTATAACAGAGGATCTGAAATGCCGAGTGTTAGTCATGGGAAGCTTCGATGTAGGTTAAAGGTTAGGCCATGGCCGTTGGGGTTCTCGGGGTCCTGAAGGGAGAGTCGCTTGGACAAAGAAATTAGGGATGGATCGGCAGTGGCCAATCTTATGAATAAACCTTCAAGAAACGAATAGAAACTTAGAGATGATGGGTAAATATCAAATCAAATTAAATGGGTGGAGTTTTCCAAGGGACGGGGGACGTCCGAAATGAAATCTTAAAGGGAAGAGAAAATCTGGATACGAGGAATCAGAATTGGAGAGTGAGAGAGAAAGGCAGTAACGAAACGAGACTGAAAAAGAGATGACTGGTGAAGACGAGAGTTGAAATCTCAGGAATCGGTTTCCTGGCTGCGATGAGTGTCTAAGGGCTAAAGACTGGAGAAGGGTCTCACCTGGTGAGTGATGCATGGATTATATTCTCTCTCCCATATGTGACATATAGTGTAGGTACTTGTAATTAATTGTTTTGGGGGCGAACTGAGGTGTAATGGAAAATCACGGGTCATATAATGTTCAGGGCCAAGAGCGTAATTGTTTTGGGGGGGGGCCAACCGAAGATTTTGTTAAGTATTTTTGAATGAAGTTGTATTAAAATTTTTAATAAGGATGGTAATATGAGAATACAATTTGCTTTAATTCAATTAACTACAGTGTAAATAAACTTATTAACTTCCAGCATCTCGTGTATGACTACTTTGTGTAAACTTTACCTGGGTTATATACTTTATAAACAATACACAACGCATTTGAAATCAGGGAACGGTATTCGCTTACGTACTTACGAGAACGGCCTCAAACCCGAACGGGCTAACATAGTGCTTCAAATTCGTAAAAATTAGTAAAATTGAGAATTTTTTTAATTTTCATTAATTTGAAAGCTTGTAATTTATCAATCACAACGATCCTGATGCTAATTAAAATCTTAATTAACTAATTAGTCGTTCAAATTCGTCAAAATTAGCAAAACTGCGAGTTTTCTGATTTTCATAAATTTGAAAGCTTGCCATTTATTAATGACAACGATCTTGATGCTAATTAAGATCATAATTTATTAACTAATTAGTCATTCAAATTCGTGAAAATCGGTATAATTGCGAATTTTCCAATTTTCATAAATCTCAAAAGATTTTATAGCTAGTCCCACTGGGGGGGGGGGGGGGTTACCATTTGCAATCTGTAAAACCATGGTGGCCATGGTTCGATACGCTCGCGTGATATAAATTAGAGCTTGTCTTTGAATCACGTCCATCTTTGCCAGACGCCGAGCAGAGGGGGAAAAACCAGATGGGAGCCCCAAGGGCAATCTATCAATACAGTACAGTTCTGTAGAGGGTGTTCCTGAGATTATGATGGTATCCCCACCCTGCACCCAATAATCGTCTGAAATGATCCAGCGTATTGGTAGCTTTTCTAAGTAAGTAATGTGAGTGTGCCAAAAAAATTAGCTTGTTGGCGAACCATATTCCTAAAATTTTGAGACTTTTTTCGGCAAACTTAATTTGTTCCCCGTTAGTTTTCATATAGTGGGACTCTTTTCCCTCTTGTTTTGCCAGAGAAATGATGATTTGGATGGTTCCCCTTGCACATCATTTTGTTGTAACCATTCGATGATCTGTGTCAACGCAGCGTTGACAGAGGCTGTAATTTCAGTGGTTTCCTTAGCAGACATCAAGAGAAGGAAGTCATCGGCAAAGTCCTCGTGGCCCACTGGAGTCGAAGTAATGAATCGAATGTAGTATTCCTAGAAACGGGGGTCCACTACATGAGCCCTGGGGGTAACCTCAAACCAACGTTTTGGATTAAGAGTGATGATGCGTCCCGAGAAAATGTCCTCCAAAATTTTTCTTAGCTGAAGAGGAATAGACATAATTCGAAGGCTATTAGTTATTACCTCATGACGCACACAATTAAAAGCTCTCTTAATGTGGAGGGAAATATCAGCTGTGAGTAGATGTTCCTTCCTCCTATTCTCAATCTGTTCCATTAGATGAAGGGCATCATCTGTTGGGCGAGCCATACAAAAACCAAATTTAAAAGATGAAGGAGGCCGTCCTGCTCAACATAGTAGGAGAATCTTTGTATAAAAAGTTTTTCGAGCACCTTTCCCAAACGCACCTTTCTCCATCTACAGGGTGATTCAGAAATGATGGGAAAAGCTTTAAGAGGTGATAGAACACACCAATACAAACAACTGTCATCAAAGAATGCATGGTCTAACATGAAACGCAAACGCGGGAGCGCGTTTCGAAACGGCCGCTCCGCAAACATTAAAACGCCATTCCTGTTGAAAATTATCTGGAGATAAAGAACACCATATATGCATGCAAATGTAACCTGGAAAAAAAGAAGAAACAGTACGCAAATCTGCGTTACAGTGAATAAAAGGCGTGGACTCCAGCCTTGTAAATTTATGCCAACGTGCAACCGTTTTAACAGTTCTAACGTACGGGATAATGGCGCTCTTTAGTAATACGGAGTCCCCGCCTTTTATTCTCTGTGACGCAGATTTGCATACGGTTTCTTTTTCTCTCCCAGGTTACATTTGCATGCATGCATGGTGTTCTTTTTATTCCGATAAATTTCAACAGGAATGCCGTTTTAACGTTTGCGAAGCGGCCGTTTCGAAAGGCACTAGCGCGTTTACGTTTGATGTTAGATCATGCATTCTTTGATGACAGTTGTTTGTATTGGGTGAACTATCACTTCTTAAAGTTTCTCCCATCTTTTCTGAATAACCTTGAATTATTCGTAAGACCTCATGTTCCTCAAATGGTGGCTATGCAAGAGGGCTGTCCAGATGGTCGTTTTGGATCGGTATTGATGTACACACCTCTGGAAAAAAGGCTTGCGAAATGTTTCTCTGAATTGGATTGGATTTTGAATTTTTTGGCGCAAGGACCAATTAGGTCAAACTGCGCCAAAGCAAGACATAAAAATGAGAAAAATGTCCTTCTGTCATGTCATATAAAACGGAACATGAAACATAAAACAATGACATAAATTTTAAAAACTATAATTTGTCATAAAAACCAATGGCTTTGATGAATTTAAAAATGCGAGATGCATCGCTATTGTCATTTAAAATATCATGAAGTGAAAGATGACTATGACCAAAAGCGGTCGTGAAATGATGACGATGATGTGAACAAGTAAAAGCATGAGCAATGGTCAATGGACTTTGACAATGAGGGCACTCTGGTTGACTCTCTCGTAATAACAAATATGATTGTGTTAGGCGACTGTGTCCTATGCGCAACCGGGCAAGCAGAACTTCCTCCTTTCTGTTAGTTCTGCAGCTCGAACGCCAAAGGCCAAGTGTGGGCTTGATGGCATGAAATTTATTATTAACTTGATTGTTCCAATGATCCTGCCAGTGGCGATGCATCACTTCCCGGAGGATTGAGAAGTGGTCACTGGCAGGTACCAAAAGGCTATTGTCAATGTTAGTTGTTGTTCGAGCTGCGTTGTCTGCTTTTTCGTTGCCCGGTATTCCTACATGACTTGGTACCCAGTAAAATTTTACTGTGGTACCGTGATGAATGAGGTGATGCAGTTCATGAAAAATGGCATGAATAAATGGATGAATGTGAAAAGTAAAAGAACACAATGCTTGCAATGAGCTAAGAGAGTCGCTATAAATGATGCATCGTCGGTGGCGTTTGCGTCGTATATGACGTAGAGCCTGAAGGATTGCGTACAGCTCTGCCGAGTAAATAGAAAATATGTCGGGAAGTTTGAAAGATGTCTCCTCACAGCAGATGTAGGCACAACCGACATGCCCAGGGCTCTTAGAGCCGTCGGTATATATGGGAAAGTACCTGTTGTACCTACCCCTGTGCCTAAAGAATATCTGTCGATATATGACATCTGCTGTGGTGGCTCTAGAGTATGATGATAATGAAAGAGAGACATCTGGCAAAGACTGCTCCCATGGTGCCAGTTGCCAAGCAACTGGGGCCACACGACTGATGTCTATTTGTAGTTCTTCCACAAGTGCCCTCATACGAAGACCGTAAGATGGAACACATGAAGGGCGAGCAGCAAATAGTCTATGAAATGAGGGATTAAAAATTACACGATGAAGTGGATGATCTGGTAAAGACTTCATTTTGAAATAATATTTCAAGGAAAGTTGCTGGCGTCTTGATGTCAGTGATGGCTCGTTGCATTCGACATAGAGGCTTTCCATGGGAGAAGTTCGGAAAGCTCCAGAGCAAATGCGGAGAGCGAGATGATGAATTGGGTCGAGCACACTCAGATAACTCCGAGGTGCTGACCCGTATACAATGGAGCCGTAGTCAAGCTTTGATCTTATTAGAGCTTTATACAAGTGAATGAGTGACTTACGGTCTGCTCCCCATGATGTAGACGAGATGACCTTCAAGAGGTTCATTGTCTTCATGCAACGAGCTCTCAATTGTGCAATATGAGGTTTGAAAGTAAGCTTTTTATCGAATGTGATGCCGAGGACTTTTGTATTTTCTACTATTGGTATTAGACTATTGTTTAGAAACAATTGTGGGTCATCATGTAGGTCTCGACGCCGACAAAAGTGCATAGCGACAGTTTTGTCAGCGGAGAATGAGAAGCCGTTATTATGTGCCCACTTGCTGATCTTGTTGAGTGCGGTTTGCAATTGTCTCTCGGCTGTCCTCATATTCACTGATTGATATGATATCAAGAGATCATCCACGTAAAGTGCGCCAGTGACAGACAACGGGAGTTGGTTCAACACCCCGTTGAGTCTTAAAATAAAAAGTGTTACACTTAAAATGCTACCTTGAGGTACACCTTGTTCTTGAATTTGGGGAGCTGATAATGTGCTTCCGATCCGTACCTGGAAGATGCGGCGAGCGAGAAAGTTCTTAATGAAAATGGGCAAGTTGCCCCGCAAGCCGCTATTATAGAGGTCGGAAAGAATTCCGTGCCTCCAAGTACGGTCGTAGGCCTTTTCTATGTCGAAAAATATGGCTAGCATATGCTCCCTCTTCACAAATGCTTGTCTTATTGATGTCTCAAGGCGTAACATATTGCATGTTGTGGACCTGAACCGTCTAAAGCCGCTTTGATGTTTCGATAAAATATTGTTAACCTCAAGGTAGTGCATAAGGCGATAGTTGACCATGCGTTCCATGAGCTTACATAGACAACTGGTCAAAGCAATAGGTCTGTAACTGTTAGGTTGCTGAGGATTTTTGCCAGGCTTCGGGAATGCAAGAACAATGGCTGCTCGCCAGGTGTCAGGAAATGAATGGCTGACCCTGATCCGATTGAATAATATGAGTAAATGTGACAGTGATTCTGGTGAGAGATGCCGAATCATGGAATAATGAATAGCATCGGGCCCTACAGCTGAGTCAGGACTTCGCTGCAAGGCCGTCGTCAGTTCATGAAGGGTGAACAATGAGTTGTATCCCTCCGGTGTAAAAGGCCGGAAGGTGTACGATGTACGTTCGGCTGATGATTTAATGGGATGAAACGATGGGGGATAATTCGCATCACTGGAAACAGCGGCGAAATGAGCGGCGATGGTATCCGCAATATCCCTCACATCGCTGATGATAGTGCCATTGGTGTTTAAAATGGTAAGTGGATGAGACTGATAATGACCATTGATTTTTCGGATCCGGTCCCAAATGATTTTGGATGAAGTTGATGAATTGATTCCCGTCGTAAACTTTTGCCAGGACTCGCGTTGAGCCTGGCGCCTGGTTCTTCTCGCTATCGCCTTTGCTTTTAAAAATGCCAACTTGTTGTCATGGGTAGGATACCGCCGGAACCTACTCCATGCTTTCTTTTGTGCTTTAATAGTCAGATTACATTCGTGGTTCCACCAAGGTTTAGGAAATTTAGGAAGTTTCGAGGAGACTTTGGGTATTGATTCATTTGCTGCAGAGATGACACAACTGGTGACAAGGTCGACACAGTGGTCGACGTCGGGTTGCGAAACCATATCCTCCGTGATTTCTGCCTTGACCGTGAAGTCTGCCCATCGGGCGGCCACAAGCTTCCACCGAGGAGGACCCTCAGGTATGCTATGGCTTCGATCAAGGCACTTAACCACTAGAGGAAAATGATTGCTCCCGTGGAGGTCCGGATCAACCGACCAGGACCAGTTGGGCAAGAGTGAAGGTGAGCATAACGATAAATCTATTGCAGTGAAACTATTGTTTGGGGCATGGAAATGAGTGAAACTGCCATCATTCATGATGGCAAGGTCCATGTCATCTAACAGTCGTTCAACCATTTCCCCACGAGGGGTGTTGCTGTTAGAACCCCATATTATGTTATGTGCATTGAAGTCTCCAAGAAGAAAAAATGGTGGAGGTAATTGATCAATCAGATCTTCTAGATCTCTCTGTAAGATGGTGTCATTTGGTGGCAAATAAATGGAACAGATGGTAATTCTTAGGCCAGTAGAAATTTCCACCGCGATGGCTTGCAGGTTCGTGCGCAGCGTTAGAACGCGCGACGACACGTGATGTGGAACCAACAGAGCAACACCGCGGCAAGCTCTACTCCCGTCATCGTAATTGATACGGAACAGGGAATGTCGCCTGATGTTCCATGTCTCCGAGGGCTTCGTGAAAGTTTCCTGGAGTGCCACGCAAACAGGATGATAGTGATTGATCAAATCCTTGAGATCTTCGTAATTGGATCTAAGACCACGAATGTTCCATTGAATTATGTTGGCCATAAATTAAGTAGAAGTAGACGGTTCAAGATCTTTAAATTTATTCCGGTCTAGTTTACGGCGAGTAGTACCGGAATCTGATCTATTGTCAAGGTCCATGTCACCAATTGATGTGTCATCAATTAATAACACATTCTTCATGGATGGACATTTGAGCGCTCTCTGTACAGCTTTTCGTGAATATCCGGTCTTGAATGGTTTCTTTTTCGATTTGTTTGCAGAGTTGATTTTTGGTTTAGTATCTGTAGTTATTTTGAATGTGTTAGCCGTTGCTTTTCCCGCTTCTTCTTCGGAGGTAGTGGACTCCCTCCGGAAACCAGCGGAGCAACAGCAGCCACAACTATTGCACGGTTGGTTAGACGATGATGTTTGAGTTGATGTATCAGCTATTGGTTCAGTCTGAGTTGTTACGGATGCTTTGGTGACACTGTTAGTCATATTAGCTGATGATGGATTTGTTACCATATTAGAATATGATCTATTACCTATTGGAGTTTGGTTAGAGGTTATACGACGGCGTGCTTCGATATATGAGATGTTATTGAGGACCTTGATCTTCTGGATCTCTTTTTCTTCATTCCATTTCGGACACTTTCTGTCAAATGCGGGGTGGTCGCCACCGCAATTGACGCACTTGAATGGTGAATTAGTGCAGTTGTCCGAAATGTGGTCCTTCTCACCGCATTTTGCGCAGGTGGGTTGGCTGCGGCACGCCGTTCGTGAGTGGCCGTATTTTTGGCAGTTAAAGCATCGAACAGGGTTAGGAATGTATGGCCGGATTTTGAGGTTATAATAACCTATTTTGATATCTTTCGGCAATGTTGGTGATGAGAATGTGAGAATTATGTTTCGTGTGGGAGCTGGATTGCCATCTTTGCGGCTCATAATATGTTTGGCAGATGTTACGCCTTGAGACGCCAGCTCTTGTGTTAGTTCTTCTTCATCCATGTTAATTAAGTTATTATCTGAAATGACACCACGTGAATAATTCAACGTGGGATGAATTTTGACTGTTATTGGAATGTCTCCGAGAGATGTGAGCTTTTGAATGAGTTCGGCTTGTTTGGATGTGTTAGTTTCGATGAGAAGGTCTCCTGAACGAAGGGCCTTCACCGATTTTAAGGTACCAACTGTGCCATAGAGAGCTTTATCTATTACAAATGGTGATACTTTGGCCAGCGGTTTTTCGTTATCTGAAGAGTGCAGAAAGAAAAATGAGACAGTTGATGAAATTGAAGCAGTTACAGTGACATGTGTTTGGTTTGAAGCAGTTCTTTGACGTTTTGGTGCATTTTGATTTTTTCCCATATTTGAATGGGTATTGTTCCACTCCCACCCACCATGCCCACCATGGAGCCCTACGAGGGGACGCGCACACGTAACCGGTGAAAGTTAGTAGCAACGTCAGGTTAGGTGGGAGCTATACACCACCAAAGCAGGCGAGCAGACGCGTTCAAGATCCAAGATCGTCGTGAAGCAGCACCAACAAACCTCAACGACGTCCGGCAGGCCCGGCCCCTCTACCTGCCCAGTAGTGTAACCCCTTCAGCCACCGAGGCGACCACAGCCGATTGACCTGGACGGGGCTAATCCAAGCCTCCCGTTTCGGCTGAATCCGAGGCCAAAGCTAGCGCATCAGGCTAACCAGGATCCCCATCTCCAGCCTTACGGGTCTCCGCGCACGGCAAACACGCAGGTAGACAGCGTCCCAGACAGAGCATACGCTAGAAGCAACGCCCCGTCTGGGAGGACCCCTCCCCGCCTAAGCGGGGTCCACAATGAGGGGTTGGACACAAGACAAACATATACAGGACAAAACAAGACGCAAGACAAGTACTGTAAGTTGTGTAGAAAAAACATGTAATCTTGGCTATTGAAAGTGAAGGATATGAGCACAAATAAGCGATGACAATGACGTGTGATAGATTTAGCATTACCCAGGGTGCACCACGAGGGGGCCTATCACATTACACCCCATGTTTCTCTGATATATCTTTTGGTGGGGAGCTAGACTGCACTAGAAGTTGCATCTGCGTTCGCCTGGGCCGAAATATTACCTTATAGGGCATACATATTCCGTAGCTGCTTGCGTGCAGAGCCTATTCCAGGAGCTGGATTTGGTTTGCATTATTGCTCCTTTGAAAAGTGTTCGAGCCCTTCGAAAAAAAGCCATAGTGATTCAAGTCCAGGCATTTGAGATTGGCACATTCTAGGAGGGAAAAGGGAGATTAAAAAGACAGCATCTCTAGCTGTCTTTTAACAGGGCCGGATTAAGATGTTTGGAGGCCCTGAGCACTTGAATGGTTTTGGTATCCCCACCACTCGGTCCTTACAAGTACATTTTATTCGATATTGAATCTATAAATAAATAAATGAAATTTTATATTTCCGAAGTAATTAATCTGAGGCAGAATTATAGTGTGAATATTTCTAAGCACGGGCATTGAAGGTGTTTCCCCCTTCCGTTAACGCTTTTCTTTTCCTACTTTCAAAGGCTTTGATAATATCCGATGATGATGTCTCACGCCGCTATTACTACGAACGTTTGACTGCTGGAAGATAAATCCATGAAAGAAAATTCAAGCGCCCTTGTGGGGACCCACGTCCTCTCACTTGCCGGGGGAACGTACTAGACCACAGAACCAACGAATCCTCTTTGCTTAGAGCTTGTGTGCACTGAATGGAGCCGTACATGGACAGCCAGACCTAACTCAGCTCACACCGAAGCGCACAATTTCTGACATTGCCACCAGATGGTAATTTATCCGAAAATGATGTGTCACTCTCTGCTGCGAAAGTTTTGACAGCAGTCTGGCGGTCTATGTACGGTCCCGTTCAGAGCACACGAGCTGCAAGGAAAGAGGATTCGTTGGCTTTGTAGTTCAGTGTGCTCACCCGGCAAGTGAGAGGAAGTGGGTTCAATTCCCCGCAAGGCCAGTTGAATTTTCTTTTCTGGATTTATCTTAGCATCAGCCAGCTGCTAAAAGAAACCCTTCGCAGGGATAGCGGAGAGTGACATCATCTTCGGAAAAACTAAACTGTCTCACGACGGTCCCAGGCGGCGGATAAGCTCGAGCCGCCCCTGGGAGGGGGACAGTGATAATAAGATAATGCCTCACGTGAGGCCTTTCAAAATATCTATAGTAAAGCACACTTTAAAAGAGCTTCAAAAGTTCCCGTAGAGTAGATAACTGTCCGACAAAATTTAGCAATGTTTTGTGAAAAAAAGGGTAAAAAATTATTGATACAGGATAGTTCAGACAAGTGGTTGTGAATATGGCTGGCTTTTTTTTTTCTCACAAGATTTCTAGCAGTTCCAGAAATTGTAGAAAATAAAATGGAACAACTCCTACTTACTGCGCTTGGAACCCACGCTGCTTAAGCAATGACAATGATTTAGAGAAAAATTCTTTGAACCAACTTTAATTGAAAATTCGTTTAAAGATAATTAATAGGAATAAGATTTTTGGCTATTCGAAAAACATTAGCTGGCACAATTACTATAAATTAAATTCAATAAAGTCCCCAAGACAATCGTAATCAATCATTTTCAGAATTTGTAAATTACAGTTATAACGATTGAATATATCACAACACTATATAGCATCGGTTCTCAACTGGTGCTCCGAAAAATTAAAAAAAAAAGTAAATTTGAAAAAATATATGTAAATATTTTAAATAACAAATAAATCAGTAACTTTGATGAATAAATAAAAAACATGCCCACGGTGCTCCGCCATAGAAATTGCAGATCAGAAAGGGCTCCGCGAGTCAAAAAAAGGTTGAGAACCGCTGCTATATACAAAATACAAATACAACGCCACAACAGGCAAAATGCCCAACGAGGTGGCTGAGAAAAAGTCAATGTTACCTGATTAAAACCGAAACATTCCAGTTGGGAGAAACAGTGTGGGAACCTCATTATAACAGACTAATAAGGGCTATAGGTTGTCCGTTTCAATAGCCCTCATTAGTCTGTTATAATGAGGTTCCCACACTGTATAGTAACATACTTTTTCCAAAATTTGCCGATTGGTTTTGGTTGTTCCCGAGATGAAAAATCCCGAAATGAGCTGTATAATTACTGTTTACTGCCAATGATAATTAAAATATCCGGAACGTGTGCACTCGATGGCGTTGAGGAAATTAGAAAAATTCATGAACTTGAATGACCAATTAGTTAATTAATTAGCACCAGGATCATTGTGATTGATAAGTTACAAGCTTTCAGATTTATAAAAATTAAAAAATTCCCAATTTACTCATTTTTACGAATTCGAAGCACTTAATTAGTTGATTAATTATGATTTTAATTAGCATCGGGATCATTGTGATTAATAAATGACAAGCTTTCAAATTTATAAAAATAAAAACTTCACAATTTTACTCATTTTTACAAATTTTAATAACTAATTAGTTAACTAATCAAGATTTTAATTAGCATCAGGATCATTGTGATTACTAAATTATAAGCTTTCAAATTTATCAAAATTTAAAAATTCGCAATTTTACTAATTTGTACCAATTTGAATAACTAATTAGCTAATTAATTATGATCTTAATTAGCACCAAGATCGTTGTGATTGTTAAATGACAAGCTCTCAAATTTATGAAAATTAGAAAATTCGCATTTTTACTAATTTTCATGAAAGTTACGAAATGTCAGCTTTTACCGAAGTGCTTGGTAAAAGCCCGAAATGTATACGTTTTCAAGCGTATTTCGGGCTTTTACCGTAACATAGAGATATATACTGGGTGATTATTATTTATTACAGGGTGGTTTTTTTTATAATGTGAAATAATCACCCTGTATATATATCTCCATATCCATCCCGCATATGTCGGGATAGTTTTATAATCACCCTGTATATATATCTCCATATCCATCGGAGCGAGTCATCTCGCTTAACACCTTATTGGTGAGCAAATGGGTTTGATAACTTGCGACTAGAAGCCATCATCAGTTTTATTGCGTTGAGTTCACTCACTCCGGTGGATTTAATGAAAATATACAAAATAGAAGTATTGTATGGGGGAATATATACAATTAGGGATCACCTGTGCCATCTCGCTTAGCACCTTATTCGGTGAGCAACATGAATACGACAATATGAGTACGCACGTGTGTTGTGGACATGAAATGCATGAAGAACTTGAATAGAAGAAAGAGAAATGCACACATTTATATACATATATATAACTGCCAGGTCGAGTCGTCTCGTCCGAACCCTATTTTGGTGAGCAATGTGGACTTGGTTTAAATGGGGGATTGTATTAGTAGTGGCAGTCATGTGGATATGTATTTTTGTTGTTTTTATCAATTTCTGTTTTTCTCACCCTTATTTTTATAACATTTAAAACATTATTTTATAAATCTGGTGGACAGATTTTTTTTGTTTTTCGTTGGCGTGTATATATCTGACAAGGCTTGTAATCCTTGCTGCTGTGTTTTTGTTTTTGATTATTTGAGTGAACCATTGTTTTCGGAATATTTGTACATGTGTAGATGTTTTGTAAATTTGCTCTCAGTGGCATAGTGAACAGGAGTACCCACCATACCGTAGGCACATTTGTCTGTTCGGCGGCAGACAAATGAATGAAATAACAGTATTTGATTGCATCTGATAATGTTTATCCTTAAAAAAAAGTCTCGGAAATAACCTCAATTATAACGACAAAAATTCACGGAATCTTCAATGCCATTATAACCGAGTTTGACGAGAAGCGAAAACGAGGAAAAATGCGTCATTATGCCCGAAGTTCTTACGCTTTCACCAACGTTCATTAACACAATTTTCTAAGAGAATCAGCCATGAATGCGAATTATAATTTTAATTAATAATTATTGCTGTTATAGCCGGGTTTGGCTGCCATATGGTTTTTTCATGCTTGAATGACGAAAGATGGAGGCAGCGTGAGATTGTATTGGAAGCGTGACGTGTCCCATTATTCATTAATTGATTCAGCGTTTCTTAGAAAATCACATTTTGACGATGTTTCGTTAAAGATCACACAGGTGTTGGAAATTCCAGAAATTCGCAATTTTCCGTCAGCTGCCATTGCAACGTGTACGTGGTGACGAATGTCAATAGATTGCGTTTTGCGAACAATGCTTCATTTTTAAAGGTCAAAAATGCATTTCACGGAAAAAAAATATATATATTCATTTTTTTACTTGGTGACCATATTTGATAGCTAAAAATACGTAAAATTTGAATCTTAGGCTATCCCGACTTTTTTTTTGCAAAAATTACCAGTTTTTTTCACGTAGCCAAATTGAATTTTTATTATGTATTGAAATCGAGGATTGAAAACTTAACTTTCCAATTCACAAATCATATTATAATTAGGACTATGAATAAGAATATTCATCTCACATATTTGTCCTGTTTTTAAACGTTTCATTTCGTGGAATTCATTTCAATCAACTGCAGGTTGCAGTAGCGCTTCATTTTCCGCCATTAGCGATTTTTAATGATTTTACCAGAAGTTGGCAACTTTGTATTTTCTTTTTTGTCTTCGGCAAAAAGTTTTCTTTCTTGTCTTGCATTTTCCCGTATTTGGAATCCTAATATCCCGTTTTTTCTCGAGGAAATATAGTCAGCCTAATCTTAGCATGAACATCATTCATTGTTCCCAAAAACGTTGCCCGAAGTCGGCAAAATCTACAATCAGTGCTAAAATTATTGAAAAATTACCGTTGGGTGGAAAATGTAAGGGCTACTGATGGCTACTAATTGAAACGTAGTTCACGGAATAAATGGTGAATATGACAAATATATGAGATAATTTATAAATTACGGCCATAATTACCATAACATAATTTATAAACTATCAAACTATCTGTTGATTTTGGTAAGGAATATAAATTCAGATGAGCTTCGTTGAAAAAACGGGATGATTTTATAAAGTCGGAAGTGCCAAAGATACGTGCATGACCCGTAAAATACGAACATATGGTCACGCTATTTATGCTGTAAATTAGTGCTCCGTCGAATTTTTTCAAGCATTTTACTAGTCTTTGTCTTTGTATTGCTGGGATATTCTAAACAGACCCGAATGAAAGTCGAGGGGAAGGGGAGCCATGGCCAGTGATTAAACCTTTAAGTGACATTAACGATATATCTCGCGCCCTTAAAAGCCCCTTAGCATTAACAAGCCCGGGCACCCAGTAAAGTTAATTTCTGAATGGATAAACTTTTCCCGATACCCTTTAGTTTGCACGTGCTGAAAATTGGATGAAAGAATACTTCATTAAAAAAATATGACATTTTGAAAGGGATTTAGTGATTTCTGCTGTGCCGCTAAAATGGTTAAGAGGGCCACAGAAACCTCGTGAATAAAAATATATGGGGAATATTTAAGTGACATAAATGGTGAGGAGAAAATGTGGCTGCTTTTAGAATCCCGTAGAACCCCTCACAAGAGGGAGGCGGACACTGATCCATTTATTAAGTTTCATACAGGAGCTCCCAGGCCAGGAATTTTTAAAGGCCTATTCATATTAAACTTCTGATGCAAGACACGTCATAGCATATAATAAAATTCTCATCCCGGGCTTCCAAGCAAGGATTTTTCACAAAGCCCTATATAGTAAATTTTAGTGCAGAAAATTAAGATTCACATCCCGGGCTAGAGCCCTGCCAGCCCGGGGTCTCCAATGTGAGGGCCAAGGACTATTGATGGAGAAGATTTGCACGTTTTCGATGAACATACGTGAAAATTTCTCCTTAGGCCTTAGCGATATTTTGGGGAAAACGATAGGGTTCCAGGCCGGGAGTCTTATACAGTCGATCCCGCTTATAACATTACCACTTAGAACGTTTTCTCACTTAGTTTGACTTATATTTTCATGGTCTCTTAACTCTAATTCTCGTTAAGTTTTCCCGTTTAAAAAGTTTTCCCACACATAACGTTTTTCAATGATAGTTTTCGAAAAATGCTATAAGCGGGCTAGAAGCTTAACAAAGAGGGCTCGTGAAAAATTCCTGGCTCTGACGAAACATTATAATATCGATTCGAATTTAATATATTGAGGGTCCCCTGGAAAATCTTGTCTTGGGGCCCACAAAAATGTACACGTCACATGGAGACATGGCCCTCACATCATGGAGCAGGGCTCCCCTAGGCTGGGTTCTTTTGCGGTAACCCCCGGCCATACTTCCACGGGCCCATCTATAGTTAATTTATAGCGTGGAAAAGCAAAAAATTGTGAGACTTCTCTCGGGCCCCAGGGCTAGATCCCTGTCAGCCCCGCCCTTGTGGGGGCCGTGCATGGTGAGGCTGAGAGAGTTCCAGCACGGAGGCTTTCAATGAATATTGTTATATTTTGTTTTTCAAACTGTACGTTTATCTTCGTAGGGTCCATGAAATTTTCTGGCCCATGCACCAGGGATGAATTTCGTTTTCTACCCTAGAAATTAAACACATTTGTGCTCTCTAAAGTGAATATGGCTTCTACATTGATACATTCACTTTCATCAATGCCGTTTTAACGCATGGGCCCACCCGGGCACGGTCCGAGGGCCTCAAGATGAAAGGGGGCCCTCACAATAATAAGAACTGCTTGAAATTTTCGAGAAGTTGCCAAGTAGGGCCTCAGAAAAATCCCTTGGCCCGGGGACCCATGATGCTCATAAGACGGCCGAGTTTCATTCCGGGGGCCTTCATTAAATCTTTTTTGTTATTTTATATTGTGAATATATTATATAGGGTTGCGAAAAAACCTTTCCCCAGATGCCCGGGTCGAATTTGATTTTATAGTGTTTTATGCAATAGAAATTTAATTGAGAGGGGTCCATTGAAAAATCCTGTTCTTGGGATAGCCCTCACACGAGGAGGCTAACAGAGTTCCAGCCGGAACCCTCAATGAATCTTATACTAGTTCCTCCCCCATACATTTTTCATGTGGGGAGAAGGGGGCTTGAAAAATCCTGGCATCGGGTTTCAGGGGGAATCTTTTTACATTTGTGTTTGTCATACCAGAAATTTACTATAAAATTTCCCTGGAAAAGTTTGGCTCCATTAAAATCTACATTAGTGTTTCTCAAAGTGTGCGTCGCGGCGAGCTAGAAATATTGATGTGTGCGATTATTTATGCTTTGAAGTAGTCAGCAGATGAACCATGAATTGGGTAAGGTAATAAGTGACATAAGTTTGAGAACCACTGACACAGAGATAAAAATTGACGCATATGATGGAAACGACATGGGGTTTTATTGAAACCTTAAAAAATAATTAGAAAAATAGCCAAAATATGGCGCTTCATTTGATAACAAAAGCAAAAATTATTAAAATGAATCTAATCAGAGACTAATTAATATACAGGGTGGGCAAAAAGTGCGTAGAAAATTTAAAAATTCATAAAAACCGGAAAAATAACCGAAATAAGAAACGGTTAGCATAGCTAGGTCAAGGGAATGTTTTTAAGACGGGGAAAAAAGCCAGCCGATAGGTGGCGCTGACGTACACAAGTCAAATAAAAGATACGCAAATAACGAACAGACTGCCTCCAAATCGTTTATTACAGCAGTATGTGTTCCACATGACCTCCACCACAGGGATAACACATTGCATGAGAGTCACAAATCCAGCAACGGCAGAGTGCAGCAGGCCCACATACATGGCATACAACGGTGGACTAGGAGGCAAGTTCTTATAACTGTCTCATTTGCATATTTCCACCGAAGTCCTTCGTACCAGCGCCACCTATCGGCTATTTTTCGAGTTTTTTCATGTCTTAATAAAATCCCCGTGACCTAGCTCTGCAAACCGTTTCTTATTTCGGTTTTTTTCCCGGTTTTCATTCATTTTTAAAGTTTCTACGGACTTTTTGCCCACCCTGTATTAAAAATTAAAAATCCCTCCAGTGTCATCTTTTATAATAATTTTTCAACGTTTCAATAAAACTAGGGTTACCAGATTCGAAAACTCAGATAAAGACGCCTGCTCGTACCTTATCAACGCCATTTCTTTCAATTTTCACAACAGATGGCGCCCGGAATTCACCCGGAAAATGGAAGGACGTGGGTTCGATTCCCCGTAAAGGCAATTGAATTTTCTCTTTACAGAAAAAAATCATCTTCGCAACAGCCAGTTGTTAAAAACCTTCGAGATACAATATGTTACAAAATGAAAAAAAATTCCCCAGGAAAAAAAAGGTGTTTTGGAAACCTGAAAAACGAGCACAAAAGACCAAATTTTCCGAAACGTAGGGCGCTGCTTGAAATGACATCGGGTAACCCTAAATAAAACCCCCATGCCATTTTTAGCACGTGCAAATTTTTTCCTCTACGGACATCATTCCGTGAATTATTGAACTATCAAATGATCCCCTTCGAGGGGTGGTCGATTTGGAAAATTATATTTTTCTAACATTCAATAAAATTATCAGATGGCAGCACAAAATAGTATATTTTTCTCGTTAACTTATTGTGTGATCAAACTTTAGCTACACGAAGATGAAAAGTAAATTTTAATTCCTCTCATTCTCTCCATCTCAAAAAAATGTGATCAAAAACTTGACAAAACATAAATTTTTCATTAGATGCTCTCTTTGCTAAAATCATAAAAAAATAATTATTGAAAATTTTTAATACATATTTTTTCCCTAGTTTTTAGTGGTTTCATGTGTAAACTCCATATTTAAAGCTGAGAAGTGATATTTTCTTGTTGCTAAGGTGTAATATGGTACGTTTGAGGGAGGAGGGGCGAGACTGAATAATGCATTTTTGGGGAGAGGTTGGTGTTTTTGCCCTTTTCTGAAGAAAAAAAGACAAAAGGTTACATCCACGTATCAGTAAAGTGTACACCACAAAAATGTGTCTTTTGTATTACCAGAGAAAAGCCCCACTGAAATATTACTATTCTCAGTACTTGTAAAGTTCCACTGTATTTTCTTAGCAGATGTGTGTCACAGGTTTTCAGAAATTTCATGATTTATGACGGAAATTAAAGTTAAAAGAAATATATAATATGAATAAATTTTGTTTATAAATTTTTATTTAGTAATTCTGAATACCTTTCTGTATTTAATGATTTTATTTCGCACATTTTCTTTTTGTGTTCAGTATTTGTCGATTCAAAATCGTACGAAAAAGAATCAGAATGAATACTAAATTTATAATATTTTTAAATACGTAACCTAAAAGATTTTGAAAATTTTCAATCTTCACCAATGAAATGATAATTATGACTATATCCTTTTGATGTAAAACTAATATCTTGAAAACTAATATCTAATTCATCAGTATCATGTTATACTGAGAGGTGGTGTTACGCTGCTAAACTACCATCCACTGCCCCTCTGAGGGATGTAAAAAAAATTCTCACCATGTATCACATTCCTAAGACACAGACATTACATTTAACAATTTCATTGAACATTGTAGGAAATAAAAATCTCAGAGTTAACTGACTTTTGGATTACCCTGTACTTTTTTTCTTTATGACACGTGACTTTAAATCCCGTAGTGTTATTTGTCAACGCTTCAACATTCTATGTGCATTGTTTATGGGGAATTTCTTTAACGACTTCTTAGGAAACGACAGGCCACGTGCGTATTCAACAATTGTTTATTGTATTTCTTGATGAGCTATTCATTAATGATTTCTAAATATCATTCGTGAATTGCGTTCGATTTCCACGTATTTCAGAGATTCCAATGACGTGGCCTTTCCTTTATTTTGCTATAAATAAGGAGGTGCTGTCACCCATCAAGCAACTTATCCTCGCTCTTCTCTAGATATTCGTATCCTGATAATTTGGTCGAGTTCTCACTACCTATCTATAACAAAATGAATACTCTGAGCATGTTACTCGTTGTTTCAATGCTTCTGACTACAGTTAGAGATTTGAAAGCCGAACAATTGCCATCCGATCCTCCAATGAAACACATGTACCATTGCATGATGTGCCGTAAGCAATCTGCATTGTATATAATGTCTGATTTTGTATATAGTTCTGATTTTCGAATAAATTATTATAGCCGCAAACGAATTCCGTTGATAATTTAGTAATTTACGAAGCAATTTTTCTGCATATAATCCATGTATCGTAGACGTATTGTGTATTAAAAATAGTTTAGTTAAAATTCATTCTTTGAAATAGAATACCTAAATACTTCATATTTATAAATTTGCTTATTTGTTACGCAACATGAAAACGACTTAACAGTACGTTTGATTTCAGCCCCAAATACAGGGAGCTTTTTGGTGGAAATGGCCAAGTGTAAAGACTTCATGCCGCACAGCGTGAGTTATTTTTCTTAATTGGTTTGCTGATCAAATAATTAAATAATAATTCAGATTTCTCAACAAAAAGAAAAGCTGAATATACATGTTCATTATTGATGCCATACCATTTTTTTTATAGTTCATCGAGCTTGGTAAAGCCTGCGCGTCTAAAATTAGTAAAAAAGAATCCATTGCAGATACATTGACGTCCTTTTGCAGCAACGAAACATCAGGATTTGAAGAGGTAAATTCAAATTTATTATTGATTTTTATTCTTCTTTTGATAGCTTCTTTATTAGAGAAATTTCGGAACACATTGGGAATCAGAAATTTTGTTAACAATGCGTATCTATTGTTTGAACAGGTTTATGAATGTATGAAAAAAGATGCAGATCCCGTAAGTGATAAGATCATTTATTATTTTGTATATGTTCTTGATTCGCTAAAAATACTTAACGATTTAATTTTTTTTCCATCCCAAAACAAATTAATATCTCGTAGGATTTAGAGTTCAAAAATAAAAATTTCACGTCCAAATTCGCTGTGTCTGGTAAATTCGTGATTTTGTAAAAAAATTATGTATTTCATTTTACTAGTTGTCATTACCGAAATAAGTAGTGGGTAAATATAAATTAATTTACTAATTACTTTTAGCAAGCTGATTATAAATGGTACGACGATAAATTTGAGGTAAGCGTTTAAATCTTTTTTTTTTATTTGAAAGGCATTTATGTATCAATTTTTTTTTTAAAAACGTTAATCTAAATTATATTAAAATTTTAGCAAATGAATTGATAAATATTTTTTTGATTTTATTTATCTTTTATCTCTAGCCATGTGCAATGGATATAGCAAAAAGACATGGATGTCCGATCGATAAAAGCGTACGTTCTTGTTGCTAAGAGGAAATGTCAAGCTGATCTGAAGATTTCAAAAGACAGCATACTTTGCAATACAATATTATTATTATATATGAAAAATGGAAATTAAAGATTGATTTGAAAATTCAATGTTTCTTGCTTTCATTTCCAAACTTTCATCATTTTTGCAGAAAAAAACCTTTCAAAATACTCATAATTTAGAATTAATTTTCGACCCTCCAGTGCACGGAAGAGAAAATGTCCCTTGAGTTATAGGGTTGGATCTCACTTAGGCGACTGTATAAGATGCTATATTTCAGACCAGCGTTTCTCAATCTACGGTCCGCGGACCAAAGGCGGTCTGCAGGTAGACTTGATAATTTAATTCTGACAGAATGAAAAATTATTCAATTGTTGTGATTGATATTGGCAATATTCATAAGGGGTTCGAACAAAAATTATAGGTACTTTCATACTTGGATGTACACGTACCTCATCGTGGAAAATGCGAGAAATTGCAATCCCTGGGGAGTGAGGATATCACTAATTGTAGACAATAAATGCAATTAACGAAAAATTTGCTAGTTACTGCTACAATTGCCAAATGGTGTGAAATAAAGGGTTGTTAGAGTGATCGCTGTAAGCAAAAAATTTATTTCGCGTAAAAGAAAAATCAATACACCCGGTCACCATATTTTATTGAGAAAAATACGGGGAACTACGATCTTGAATATGGCAAGACACGGTACGGGACCTCGGCAATTATCACTCAAAACGTTGCCATAAGTTGGCCAAATCAACAATTGTTCTTAAAATTACGGAAATATTAACGAACCTGACAAACATGCGAGATGAATATTTATGTAGCCATAATTACAATACAGTATTAGGGAAATGTCGTTCATTCACTATTTTATTAAATATTGCAAATATAAGCATCGTTAAAAACGTAACAAATGCATAAAAAAAGTCGGAACCAAAATTACAGGAATATCCCGTAATACGGGACGCAAGAGTTCCGTCGAATTGTTTCAGGCATTTTACTGGTCCTTTGGGTTGAGAAACGCTGTTCTAGAGGCTATAGGTCTCACAGACCCATACTGGATTATACACAATGGTGTCCTGTATATATAATTCGGCCTTTATCTCTCATCAACCGTTCGTCGTAGATGTATGGTTCTAGTTTAAAAGATGCTCAAAATGTATTTAGAAATCATCCTGTACCAGTTTTGAGAGTGAAAATACAGTGCGTCATAAAATAAAAAAAAATCTAAATTTTCGTACGTTCTCCCTGTTCCTTAACTTCCAATTAAAAAGTTTTCCTGTCTCTCTTGAGGCAGAAAAAAAAACTTTTCAAGTGCAATAGTCGCGGAGATACGATTCAAAAATCGGAGAAAACTTTGGAAAGAACAGCATAAACTAACGGAAAACGCTTCTTTTCCTCATTTATGCTGTTTTTCCAAGCTTTCCTCCGTTTTTTCAAATACCTCGGAGTATTGCACTTAGAAACGTGGAATTATTTTGTTGGCTTCAGGAGCCGCGGGGCACCAACTTTCTAATTGGAAGTTAGGGACAGGGCGAATGTATAAAAATTTAAATTATTTTAACTTTATGACACTATTTTCTTTTTTGAAACTGGTACACATTTCGAGCATTTTTAAATGAAAACCATACCACTACGACACACGGTTGGTGAGATAAAGCCCGAATTCGGACTTACAGGACACCCTGTATACCAGGAGTTTTCAACCTTTTCGAGTCGAGAGCACTGCCTATACCCATCATCAAAGAGCACTCCTTTCGGCCACAATATACGTATGCCTTAAATCTGCATTTTAACTGTAATTATCGAATGTAATTTCTACAAGATGTTCAATCGAAACAATGATCAAGTAGCTACTCGTGAACACGAAATGGACACGAGCATAGAGCACCCTTGATGCTTCGGGTAGAACCATGGTGCTCACGGGAAACGGGTCGGAGATGGCTGCTGTCAGAGGAGCCGACGTGAAGAAAATATTAGGGGAGGATAAAAGAGTTGCAGGTCGTCCCGTATATACGTGACCATAGCGCAGACGCAGGAGGGGAGGAATGGTGCATTGCATTGGGTTTTATTATTGGTAGTGGGGGTGCTTAAAGTGTCTCAGTCCCCTTGGATCCGGTGCCTATGGATGCTGTATACAGTGAAACCTCTCTTACTCAAAATACTCAAAAAAAAAAATATAGTGAAACTCCTCCGAGACGGCCACTTGGCGTTCCACAAAAAAGTGACCGTCTGCGGAGGTGACCGCCTAATAGAGGTTGTATGACAGGAGAAACACATTTCAGAGGGGGCGTGTCAAAACAACAGTTTTCAATGTCGCAAAAAAAAATCTTATTCTCAATTTATTTACAAAGGCCACAAAACAGATACATGTACCGTGAAACCTCGCTAGAACGATACTCGATATGACGATAAATCCCTCTACAACCGTATTTTTTCAAATCTTGTTTGGAATAAACTACAGTCTGTAATGTTAAACTTTTTTCGATATAACGATATCCTTCACTATGATAAACCCGACTAAAACACTTATTTTAATTTATTTTTCGTTCGAAATGTCCTTCAGTATACGCATATTTTAACTCATTTCACATGTTTCAGTACTTCCGAGGACGTCTAATATCGGCATTGGGCATCATCACCTAATCACCGACAGTGTTCGGTATCGCTACTTTTTATGTGATACGCTATATAAAAAGCAGAGGTCTTTTTCCAAGACCTTTTCCAGTCGCGAGCACTGCCTGTACCCGTCATCAAAAGAAGATCACCCTTACGGCAAGTTTAGCATACGAATGCATGAAAAATCAGGATGATTTTGATCCTTTTTAATGCAATTTTTATAAGGTGTTTTTATTGAAACGTTGATCAAGTGCTCGCGAGCACGAAATCCAACACAAATATCGAGCACTGTGGATACTTCATGGAGCACCGTGGTGCTCGCGAGCAACGGGTTGAAGATGCCTGCACTAAAGTGTATTGCGATAAACCCCTTAACAGGAGCAATACACATCCTAACAGAATTTCTTTTATCAGCTAATCAATCAAAATATTTTGTAGTGGATAAATACTCAGAAGCGCATTTTTTAGCAATACTAAGAACGTCTATTTAAAAAGGTTGCCAACAGCAGCATAAATTTGATGATAATGTATTGCCTCTCGATATAACGATAATTCCTCTAAAAAGATATTTTTCTTGGTCCGGTATCGTTACGTATATCGAAATTTCACTGTATTTTATGCGGAAGTGAAATACCAGATCATCCGAACAATTCTTTCATCTGTATTATCCGGGATCTGTTTCTTTTATAGCAAATATTGTACATTTCTTTCACTCCCCCACTGTTGTTCCACAGCAGTGTTTCTCAACCTTTCAACAAGGACCAGTAAAATGTCAAACTATTTGACGGACCACGGCTGTAATTTTCATTGTCCCGTTTTTTCAACGATACTTATTTGAATCTGTTCGTATATAGCGTTTTTATAGTATAAATTATCGACAAAAATTATATTTATCGCACATATTTGTCAGCTCTAACGTTTTTCCCGCAATTTTTCAGAAATTTTAATAACGATCGATGATTGCGTTTACTTTTGTCAATGTTTTTTGATGACAATTGGCGATGTCCCGTATTTCACGGATTATTTTTAAGATCCCAGTTTACTGTATTTTTCTCAATGAAATACGGTCATCACAGATTATTTGAATGATTTTTTTGTCAAATACTGTACATTTTTGTCAACCGTCATTTCTCTAGCAGCCCTTTATTTCTACACCTTTTGGAAATTTCAGTAGTTAACAAATTGCGATTTTTGGCAAAATGTAGTGATATCCCGTATTTAAGATCGCAATTTCCTGCATTCTCTTCGATGATGCATGGTCAATCTAAGTATGATGTATAATTTTATTTGAACTCGAATGGATATTATTTATATAAATTAAAACGGGTGAATATTTTTATCAAGTCTGCCTGCGGACCATAGATTAAGAAGCGTTGTCCTACTGAGTGCTAAAAAGGGAAGAAAGTATCCGCAAAGTTAAAACTTCCACATCCTTTACCGATTCAGTAAAGATCATAGGTTATTTGTCTGATTTACCCTGTAAACCCGGGAGCAAATTTTTAAACCGTCTTATCAGTTAGCATAGGCACCGGAACCTAGGGGCCGAGGTCATTTGAGCCCTCTCCCAATTATTTCTGAAAAAACGATGCTCCCCCTCCCTTTCCTGCGTACGCTCTTGAGTCAAGCATACACGGGACAACCAGCAACTTTCATCTCCCATGTGTCCTTCATGTCGGTGCCTGTCAACTAGTAGCAAACATACAGCATTAGCCTCTTTGTCATCCTATTTACAAATGTTTCCAACCTAATACCGTCACACATGAACAGAAAATCCGATCGATCCGAAGTAATTATGCTGGAGCTCTGATGTATTATATATATTAATTATAATATATATATATTACTATTATTATATATTTCATTATACAGGGTGGTAACTATTGCCCGCCCAATAATTAAAGACATGATTCCTTGTGAAAAACTAATACAGAAAAGTGTTTTCCGTTTTTTGATCTGACCCATAATAATTGATGACATCACTTAAAAAACCGGCCAAATTCACCAAACGTACACCAAATGTATAACTTGGCGTTTTAGACAATGCTAAAAATGTATTAACCCTGCCATACAGGAAACGAAAGAGATATAAAAACCAGTTTTTTCCCTCGCACTTTTCAGAAGGGAGAAAAACTTTTTTACAAGTCAGAACAGGTTGTTTGCATCTCACAAAGCTAGCTGTACAGAGGTTATAGATAAGTGTTAAGGCGGGTACACACTACTATGACTAAACGTGTAACCACGTGACGTGAGATGGCGCGAGATCATATCAGACATTATACGGTGCGCGCACTGGTGTGATGCATTAAGACCGAAACACACTACAATGTCGAATTTCTACGAATCTGAATTCACAACGTCTCTGACATGACGTGCAACTTTATTGCGCTAGGCGTTTGTGCTTTCCAAGCGTGGCCCATCTCAGCTATTCTGTCGGCTGCATTCTTTCGTCTGTGCTCTTCGGCCGCCATTTTATACTCTAAAAAAAGGGGAAACAGAGAAATTTTAAACACACTCAAAGACGAATTTTTTTTTCACGAGTGCACCTTACACACACTATCTCCCCCTCTCGCCTTCCCATCGAGAAACCACAAATCACACATACATACATACATGGGATGCAACACGTGTGTTCTCCTTTCCCTCACCAGGTATTTCTAAGACGCACTTGAGCACCGAATAAGTATGTATTACATAACACAATCACAACTCTGCAGACAGACATTGTGCCTCTGGGCCAATGAAACCCCTTACAGAAATCAGGCGATTGCCTTTGACCAATAGCAGAGGTCTTCACCAACTTGGTTTGGGAACGCACGAGGCTTTAGCCAGAGAGGTATTGCTGAAGGTTGGACGACCAACATGTCGCGCTTGAAGAGTCGTTAATTTATTTACTCTCTCTCTCCTCCTAACCCCGGGTCGAGATCCCTCATGTAGGGGACGCAAGAAACCTTGCCCCGAGATGACGGTGAGTGATTCAAACTATATATAATTATTGTGTGTTTAATTTGGTGGAGTGAGAGGGTCCATGTTGAATGTAAATTGTATCGAGTTTAGTGTAATTCACGGTGTCGAAGTATTTTCAATGAATGAATAAAATTAAATTGTAATTCGCTAATTGAAAAGGTTATTATTATTTTCGCAATGTCCTGTTCATAATGTCCAAGTAATATATAATACGAAAAATATAGCCAGTATACCACAACATATAGCGGTGCCGTCGACCGGCGAATCTGTGGTGTATTTGGGTTGTGTGGCACTCTTAAATATTGTCAGGATTAACTTGACGTAACTATACTGAACTGTCGTAATTATTATTTTTCAATCGTTGTAACGTATTTGTGCTAGCGTATTTTTCCATAGTTCATATAATTAAAAAAAAATAATCTAATTGTGTTCTACCGTTGCTAAAATATTTCCTTTTATTGATTTCCTTGTGTGATTTGAGTCATATTTTGAACGTATAATTTGTGTTTCTCATGTTGAATTCCGATTATTGTCGACGATGTGATTTCAGTATCGTGACTGAGTTCAATTGTCAAGACCTAAACCTGAGCGCCATTTCTATTTCCTTTTCGGATGAGTCTATGTGTATGAGGGAAAACTCGGGGGGGGGGGGGTTTCCGATTTTTTTTCTTCCTCGTTGTCTCCTCCCTCGCAACTCGTGTCATGTCTCCGGTGGAAAATTTTATTCGGGTTTCGTTTTGATTGTGTTGTTTCGTGATCACTGTTTAGCCGATTAGATTCCCAGTCAGATTTTTTTTTATATACACATAGGGATAATTTCACACAGACTTGCACAATTCACAAACATTGAGGTACATTTTGGATTTGAGAGGACTATATTTTATTCTTGTAGTGGTCTCAACCACTAAAAATATTTGACGTGTGATCCTCCTCTTCCTCGTCCCCTCTATCGTTCTTAAAACGGTAAAGGCTGCCGCCTGTACACTTCTCCAGGCGAGATACCTTACACAATTTTTCTTTTTTTTATATTTTTTTTACACATATTTGCCCCTTACGTGTTTATTGAGAGTCGGCTAAAATTTTTTTTCCCTTCTTTTCACACTACATTATGGCTCACGAGGAAGCCCAAGCTCAGAATGTCCAGCAGTTTAACATGTTTCCAATCATAGTAGGCACTTACAATTCCATACCCGTATTTGATGGTACAAATTCAGGATTGACAGTGACTGATTTTTTTTCAAGAATTGATCGTGCATCAGCCTTGGCGAATTGGGATGCTCATACTAAGAAAGAGATTGCATTATAGAAATGTTCTGGAGCTGTACTTGCTCACATTCAGTCAAGCTCTCACTTGATAGACCCTATGACCTATGAACAATTTCGTGCTCATGTAATAGACAGATTTTCTTCACCTGACAGACCTGAGATAGTGTTGTCTCAATTGACAACAACAACACAATCAGATTCTGAGAAAGTCAGAGATTTTGCTGCTAGCTCGACGTGCTATTCAGGTCACACCGAATGAACCGGTGGCCATAACAAATTATCGTGACACTCTTCTTTTGGCCAGATTTAAGGCTGGCATACTATCTCACATGGAACCACTAATCGCTGCTCGCAATCCAGCAACCTTTCGAGAGGCAGTTGACTTAGCCTACCGTATTGAGCAGGCTAGTTCGAAACCTGCATGGGTTTCTTCTTCCTCTAAGGAAAACATTATGCCATCACAGACACCTTCGCTTTCAGAATGGATTGGATTTTAAATTTTCTGGCGCAAGGACCAATTTGGTCAAACTTAAAACAAATTATAAAAATAAGAAAAATCATCCTTTTGTCATGTCAAAATACTAAAACTGTGCATGATAAAAAGCAACGTAAAGCATAAAACAATGACATGAATTGTAAAAATCTATAATTTTTTATAAAAACCAATGACTTTAATGAATTTAAAAATGCGAGATGCATCGTTATTGTCATTTAAAATGTCATGAAGTGAAGGTTGATTTTGACCAAAAGCGGTCGTAAAATGATGACGATGATATGAACAAGTAAAAGCATGAGCAATGGACTTTGACAATGGGGGCACTGTGGCTGACTCTCTCGTAATAAAAGATATGATTGTGTGATACGACTGTGTTCTATGCGCAACCGGGCAAGCAGAACTTCCTCTTTTCGGTTAGTTCTGCAGCTCGAACGCCAATGGCCAAGTGTGGGCTTGATGGCATGCAATTTATTGTTAACTTCATTATTCCAGTGCTCTTGCCAGCGACGATGCATCACTTCCCGGAGGATTGAGAAGTGGTCACTGGCACGAACCAAAAGGCTATTGTCAACGTTAGTTGTTGTTCGAGCTGCGGTGTCTGTTTTTTCGTTGGCCGGTATTCCTACATGACCTGGTACCCAGTAAAATTGTGCTGTGGTACCCTGATGGATGAGGTGATTTAATTCATGAAAAATGGCATGAATGAATGGATGAGTGTGAAACGTACAGGAACACAGTGCTTGTAATGCGCTGAGAGAGTCGCTATAGATGATGCATCGTCGGTGGCGTTTGCGTCGTATATGACGTAGAGCCTGAAGGTTTGCGTACAGGGGTGTAATGTGATAGGCCTCCTCGTGGTGCACTCTGGGTAACGCCAAATCTATCACACGTCATTGTCATCGCTTTTTGTGCTCATATACTTCACCTTCAATAGCCCAAATTACATGCTTATTTCTACATGTCTTGCGTCTCGTTTTGTCCTGTATATGTTTTTGTCTTTTGTGTCCAACCCCTCATTGTGGGCCCCGCTTAGGTGGGAAGGGGTCCTCCCAGACGGGGCATTGCTTCTAGCGTATGCCCTATCTGGGACGCTGTCTACCTGCGTGTTTGCCGTGCGTGGAGACCCGTAAGGCTGGAGATGGGGATCCTGGTTAGCCTGATGCGCTAGCTTTGGCCTTGGATTCAGCCGAAACGGGAGGCTTGGATTAGCCCCGTCCAGGTCAATCGGCTGTGGTGGCTGAAGGGGTTACACTACTGGGCAGGTAGAGGGGCCGGACGTCGTTGAGGTTTGTTGGTGCTGCTTCACGACGATCTTGGATCTTGAACGCGTCTGCTCGCCTGTTTCGGTGGTGTATAGCTCTCACCGAACCTGACGTTGCTACTGACCTTCACCGGTTACGTGTGCGCGTCCCCTCGTAGGGCTCCACGGTGGGCATGGTGGGTGAGAGTGGAACAATACCCATTCAAATATGGGAAAAACAAAAAATGCACCAAAACGTCAAAGAACTGCTCTTAGTGAAACAATTGTCACAGAAACCGCTTCTTCAAATCTATCTACTGTCTCATTCTTCTTTTTGCATAGTTCTGATACCGATAAACAGCTGTCAAAAGTATCACCATTCTTGATAGATAAAGCTCTCTATGGCGCAGTTGGAACTCTGAAATCAGTGAAGGCTCTCCGTTTAGGAGACCTTCTCGTCGAAACTAACACTCCCAAACAAGCCGAAATCATTCAAAAGCTCACATCTCTCGGGGACATTCCCATAACAATCAAAATCCACCCCACGCTGAATTATTCACGTGGCGTCATCTCAGACCCTAACTTAATTAACATGGATGAAGATGAACTAACCCAGGAGCTAGCGTCTCAAGGCGTAACATCTGCCAAACATATCATGAGCCGCAAAGATGGCAATCTAGCTCCATCACGTAATATAATCCTGACATTTTCATCCCCAACATTGCCGAAAGATGTCAAAATCGGTTACTATAACCTTCATATCCGGCCATATATACCTAACCCTGTAAGATGTTTCAACTGCCAAAAATTCGGTCACTCACGAATGGCGTGCCATAGTCAACCCACCTGCGCAAAGTGCGGTGAGAAGGACCATATTTCGGACAGCTGCACTAATTCACCATTCAAGTGCGTCAATTGCGGTGGCGACCACCCCGCATTTGACAGAAAGTGTCCGAAATGGAATGAAGAAAAAGAGATCCAGAAGATCAAGTTCCTTAATAACATCTCATATATCGAAGCACGCCGTCGTATAATCTCTAACCAAACTCCAATAGGTAATAGATCATACTCTAATATGCTAACAAATCCATCAACAGCTAATAAGACTAACAATGTCACCAAAGCATCTGTGACAACTCAGACCGAACCCATAGCTGATACATCCACTCAAACATCATCTAACCAACCATGTAATAGTTGTGGCTGCTGTTGCTCTGCTGGAATACGGAAGGAGTCCACCACCTCCGAAGAAGCAGGAAAAGCAACAGCGAACACATTCAAAGTAACTACAGCTACTAAGCCAAAAATCAATAGTGGAAATAAATCTAAAATTAAACTATTCAAGACCGGATATTCAAGAAAAGCCATTCAGAGAGCAAAGAAGAACCCTACATTACAAAACATGTCACTTCTTGATGACAAATCAATTGGTGACGTGGATCTGGATAATCCTACAGAATCCGGTACTACTCGCCGGAAATTGGACCGAAATAAGTTCAAAGACCTTGAACCGTCTACATCTATTTGAAATTTATGGCCAACATTATTCAATGGAACATTCGTGGTCTTAGATCCAATTACGAAGATCTCAAGGATTTGATCAATCGTTATCATCCTGTTTGCGTGGCACTCCAGGAAACTTTTACGAAGCCCTCGGAGACATGGAACATCAGGCGACATTCCCTGTTCCGTATTGATTACGATGACGGGAGTAGAGCCTGCCGCGGTGTTGCTCTGCTGGTTCCACATCACGTGTCGTCGCGCGTTTTAACGCTGCGCACGAACCTGCAAGCTATCGCGGTGGAAATCTGTACAGGCCCAAGAATTACCATCTGTTCCATTTATTTACCACCAAATGACACCATCTTGCAGAGAGATCTAGAAGATCTGATTGTTCAATTACCTCCACCATTTTTTCTTCATGGAGACTTCAATGCACATAATATGATTTGGGGATCTAACAGCAACACCCCACGTGGGGAAATGGTTGAACGGCTGTTAGACAATATGGACCTCGCCATCATGAATGATGGTAGTTTCACTCATTTCCATGCCCCAAACAATAGTTTCACTGCAATAGATTTATCGTTATGCTCACCTTCACTCTTGCCCAACTGGTCCTGGTCGGTTGATCCGGACCTCCACGGGAGCAATCATTTCCCTCTAGTGGTTAAGTGCCTTGATCGAAGCCACAGCATACCTGAGGGTCCTCCTCGGTGGAAGCTTGTGGCCGCCCGATGGGCAGACTTCACGGTCAAGGCAGAAATCACGGAGGATATGGTTTTGCAACCCGACGTCGACCACTGTGTCGACCTTGTTACCAGTTGTATGATCTCAGCAGCCAATGAAACAATACCCAAAGTCTCCTCGAAACTTCCTAAATTTCCTGAACTTTGGTGGAACCACGAATGTAATCTTACGATTAAAGCACAAAAGAAAGCATGGAGTAGGTTCCGGCGGTATCCTACCCATGACAACAAGTTGGCATTTTTAAAAGCAAAGGCGATAGCGAGAAAAACCAGGTGCCAGGCTCAAGTTTACCACGGGAATCAATTCATCTACTTCATCTAAAGTCATTTGGGACCGGATCCGAAAAATCAATGGTCATTACCAATCTCATCCCATCACCATCTTGAATACCAATGGCACTATCATCAGTGATGTGAGGGATATTGCGGATACCATCGCCGCCCATTTTGCCGCTGTCTCCAGCGATGCGAACTATCCCCCATCGTTTCATCCCATTAAATCATCGGCCGAACGTACATCGTACACCTTCCGGCCTTTTACACCGGAGGGGTACAATTCATTGTTCACCCTTCATGAACTGACGACGGCCTTGCAGCGAAGTCCTGACTCAGCTGTAGGGCCCGATGCTATTCATTATTCCATGATTCGGCATCTATCACCAGAATCATTGTCACATTTACTCATATTATTTAATCGGATCTGCCATTCATTTCCTGACACATGGCGAGCAGCCATTGTTCTTGCATTACCGAAGCCTGGCAAAAATCCTCAGCAACCTAACAGTTACAGACCTATTGCTTTGACCAGTTGTCTATGTAAGCTCATGGAACGCATGGTCAACTATCGCCTTATGCACTACCTTGAGGTTAACAATATTTTATCGAAACATCAAAGCGGCTTTAGACGGTACAGGTCCACAACATGTAATCTGTTACGCCTTGAGACATCAATAAGACAAGCATTTGTGAAGAGGGAGCATATGCTAGCCATATTTTTCGACATAGAAAAGGCCTACGACCGTACTTGGACGCACGGAATTCTTTCTGACCTCTATAATAGCGGCTTGCGGGGCAACTTGCCCATTTTCATTAAGAACTTTCTTGCTCGCCGCATCTTACGGATCGGAAGAACATTATCAGCTCCCCAAATTCAAGAACAAGGTGTACCTCAAGGTAAAATAAAAAGTGTTACACTTAAAATGCTAAGACTCCACGGGGTGTTGAACCAACTCCCGTTGTCTGTCACTGGCGCACTCTACGTGGATGATCTATTGATATCGTATCAATCAGTGAATATGAGGTCAGCCGAGAGACAATTACAAACCGCACTCAACAAGATCAGCAAGTGGGCTCATGATAACGGTGTTTCTTTCTCCGCCGACAAAACCGTCGCTGTGCATTTTTGCCGGCGTCGTGAGCTTCATGATGACCAACAATTATTTTTAAATAATAGCCAAATACCTATTGTAGAGAATACAAAATTCCTCGTCATTACATTTGAGAAGAAACTTACATTTAAACCTCATATTTCACAGTTGAGAGCTCGTTGCATGAAGACGATGAACCTCTTGAAGGTCATCTCTTCTACATCGTGGGGAGCTGACCGTAAGTCACTCATTCACTTATATAAATCTCTAATAAGATCAAAGCTCGACTACGGTTCCATTGTATACGGGTCAGCACCTCGGAGTTATCTGAGTGTGCTCGATCCAATTCATCATCTCGCTCTCCGCATTTGCTCTGGAGCTTTCCGAACTTCTCCCATGAAAAGCCTCTATGTCGAATGCAACGATCCATCACTGACATCAAGACGGCAGCAACTTTGCTTGAAATATTTTATCAAGATGAAGTCTTTGCCAGGTCATCCACTTCATAACGTCATTTTCAATCCGTCATTTCATAGACTTTTTGCTGCTCGACCCTCATGTGTTCCATCTTACGGTCTTCGTATGAGGGCACTTGTGGAAGAACTAGAATTAGACATCAGTCGCGTGGCCCCAATTGCTTGGCAACTGGCACCATGGGAGCGGTCTCTGCCAGATGTCTCTCTATCATTATCATCATACCCTAGAGCCACCACAGCAGATGTTACATATCGACAGATATTCTTTAGGCACAGGGGTAGGTACAACAGGTGCTTTCCCATATATACCGACGGCTCAAAGAGCCCTGGGCATGTCGGTTGTGCCTACATCTGCTGTGAGGAGACATCTTTCAAACTTCCCGACATATTTTCTATTTATTCGGCAGAGCTGTACGCAGTCCTTCAGGCTCTACGTCATATACGACGCAAACGCCACCGACGATGCATCATTTATAGTGACTCTCTCAGCGCATTACAAGCACTGTGTTCCTGTACGTTTCACACTCATCCATTCATTCATGCCATTTTTCATGAACTGCATTACCTCATTCATCATGGTACCACAGTAAAATTTTACTGGGTACCAGGTCATGTAGGAATACCGGGCAACGAAAAAGCAGACACCGCAGCTCGAACAACAACTAACATTGACAATAACCTTTTGGTACCTGCCAGTGACCACTTCTCAATCCTCCGGGAAGTGATGCATCACCGCTGGCAGGATCATTGGAACCATCAGATAAATAATAAACTTCATGCCATCAAGCCCACACTTGGCCATTGGCGTTCGAGCTGCAGAACTAACAGAAAGGAGGAAGTTCTGCTTGCCCGGTTACGCATAGGACACAGTCGCCTCACACAATCATATTTATTATTACGAGAGAGTCAACCAGAGTGCCCTCATTGTCAAAGTCCATTGACCATTGCTCATGTTTTTACTTGTTTACATCATCGTCATCATTTTACGACCGCTTTTGGTCGTAGTCATCTTTCACTTCATGACATTTTAAATGACAATAGCGATGCATCTCGCATTTTTAAATTCAACAAAGCCATTGGTTTATACGACAAATTATAGTTTTTACAATTTATGTCATTGTTTTACGTTTCATGTTCCGTTTTATATGTTTTAGTTTTTTGACATGACAGAAGGACATTTTTCTCATTTTTATGTCTTGCTTTAGCGCAGTTTGACCAAATTGGTCCTTGCGCCAATAAATTGAAAATCCAATCCGATTGCGTACAGTTCTGCCGAATATATAGTGAAAGATGTCTCCTCACAGCAGATGTAGGCACAACCGACTTTGCCAGGGCTCTTGGAGCCGTCGGTATATATGGGGAAGTACCTGTTGTACCTACCCCTGTGCCTAAAGAATATCTGTCGATATATGACATCTGCTGTGGTGGCTCTAGGGTATAATGATAATGAAAGAGAGACATCTGGCAGAGACTGCTCCCATGGTGCCAGTTGCCAAGCAACTGGGGCCACACGACTGATGTCTAATTCTAGTTCTTCCACAAGTGCCCTCATACGAAGACCGAGCAGCAAATAGTCTATGAAATGAGGGATTAAAAACGACATACAGGCTCTCCATTGAAGACGTCCGGAAAGCTCCAGAACAAATCCGTAGGGCGAGATGGTGGACTGGGTCGAGCGCACTCAGATAGCTCCGAGGTGCCGACCCGTATACAATGGAGCCGTAGTCGAGCTTCGACCTTATTAAAGCTTTATATAAGTGGAGGAGCGACTTACGGTCTCCGAGGGCTTCGTAAAAGTTTCCTGGAGTGCCACGCAATCAGGATGATAGTGATTGATCAAATCCTCGAGATCTTCATAATTGGATCTAAGACCACGAATGTTCCATTGGATTATGTTGAAGTAGACGGTTCGAGTTCTTTAAATTTATTCCGGTCTAGTTTCCTTCGAGTACCACCAGATTCTGATAGATTATCAAGATCCATGTCACCAATTGACTTGTCATCAATTAGTGGGACATTTTATTGCTCTCTGTATTGCTTTTCTTGAATATCCGATCTTTTTAGATTTATTTCCAGAATTAATCTTGGATTTAGTACCAGTAGGTTTTTTGAATGTGTGCACTGTTGCTTTTCCTGCCTCTTCTTCGGAGGTAGTGGACTCCCTCCGTAATCCAGCAGAGCAACAGCAGCCACAACTATTACACGGTTGGTTAGATGATGTTTGAGTTGATGTATCAGCTATTGGTTTAGTCTGAGTTCTTACGGATGCTTTGGTGACATTGTTAGTCGTATTAGCTGATGATGGATTTGTTACCATATTAGAGTATGATCTATTACCTATTGGAGTTTGGTTAGAGGTTATACGACGGCGTGCTTCGATATATGAGATGTTATTGAGGACCTTGATCTTCTGGATCGCTTTTTCTTCATTCCATTTCGGACACTTTCTGTCAAATGCGGGGTGGTCGCCACCGCAATTGACGCACTTGAATGGTGAATTAGTGCAGTTGTCCGAAATGTGGTCCTTCTCACCGCATTTTGCGCAGGTGGGTTGGCTGCGGCACGCCGTTCGTGAGTGGCCGTATTTTTGGCAGTTAAAGCATCGAACAGGGTTAGGAATGTATGGCCGGATTTTGAGGTTATAATAACCTATTTTGATATCTTTTGGTAATGTTGGTGATGAGAATGTGAGAATTATGTTTCGTGTGGGAGCTGGATTGCCATCTTTGCGGCTCATAATATGTTTGGCAGATGTTACGCCTTGAGACGCCAGCTCTTGTGTTAGTTCTTCTTCATCCATGTTAATTAAGTTATCTGAAATGACACCACGTGAATAATTCAACGTGGGATGGATTTTGACAGTTATTGGAATGTCTCCGAGAGATGTGAGCTTTTGAATGAGTTCGGCTTGTTTGGATGTGTTAGTCTCGATGAGAAGGTCTCCTGAACGAAGGGCCTTCACCGATTTTAATGTACCAACTGTGCCATAGAGAGCTTTATCTATTACAAATGGTGATACTTTGGCCAGCGGTTTTTCGGCATCTGAAGTGTGCAGAAAGAAAAATGAGACAGTTAATGAGTTTGAAGCAGTTCTTTGACGTTTTGGTGCATTTTGATTTTTTCCCATATTTGAATGGGTATTGTTCCACTCCCGCCCTCCATGGAGCCCTACGAGGGGACGCGCACACGTAACCGGTGAAGGTTAGTAGCAACGTCAGGTTAGGTGGGAGCTATACACCACCAAAGCAGGCGAGCAGACGCGTTCAAGATCCAAGATCGTCGTGAAGCAGCACCAACAAACCTCAACGACGTCCGGCAGGCCCGGCCCCTCTACCTGCCCAGTAGTGTAACCCCTTCAGCCACCACAGCCGATTGACCTGGACGGGGCTAATCCAAGCCTCCCGTTTCGGCTGAATCCGAGGCCAAAGCTAGCGCATCAGGCTAACCAGGATCCCCATCTCCAGCATTACGGGTCTCCACGCACGGCAAACACGCAGGTAGACAGCGTCCCAGACAGAGCATACGCTAGAAGCAATGCTCCGTCTGGGATGTTACTTGACCCCTCTTCGCCTAACCGGGGTCCACAATGAGGGGTTGGACACAAGACACAAACATGTACAGGACAAAACAAGACGCAAGACAAGTACTGCTAGATGAGTAGAAAAAAAATCATGTAATCTGGGCTATTGAAAGTGAAGGATATGAGCACAAATAAGCGATGACAATGACGTGTGATAGATTTAGCATTACCCAGGGTGCACCATGAGGAGGCCTATCACATTACACCCCCCTTCGCTTTCAGATTCACTTGTTCCCACACGTCTGAACATAATTTCTTCTCTCGAGGAACAATTGCAAAAACTGCAGGTAACACAAAAATCTCCTGAACCACAAATGAGGCACGCTCGTTCTCCTCAGACCTCACGTCGCCTTGTCTGTTTTAATTGCGGAATTCCTGGTCACTCATACAAGGTATGTCGAAAACAAAATCATTCATATTCTTTTCGTTCTCAAGTAATTTTCCACGATCATCTCAAAATTCTTTCAACTCTCGAAATAACAATTCTAATAGGCGTCGAAATTCCTCATTTCGTTCTTTTTCTCCTGGAAATACCAGAGAGTCGGAGTCAAATTCTCAGTCTGGTCGTCAACGAGACAACTCCCCGGCTACTCGTCCAAAGCGTGTCAGCTTCAACATGGTCGCTGCTGAGAGTCCTTCCTCAACTCCTGAACTTCCGATTGTTAATGTTCAAATTCATGAACTGACCCTGCCATGTCTCGTAGACACAGGTGCTGCTATGTCACTAGTTACAGACGAGTGGTGTCAAAAGTCCAAACTGACTCGTAAATATCAAGCTGTCACTCCAGCAGTGCGAATGACTGGTGTCACCGGTGAACCAATCGTGATTCGACACAAAATCTCTCTTCGTTTCGACATGAAAGATAGTCATTTCTCCCACACATTTTTTGTCATTCCACACAGTGCTTGTCTGTACTATGAGGCTATCCTTGGTGTGGACTTCCTGAGTGCACAAGCTGCTGCATTCAAATTTAGTAAAGATGGACTGTCATTGACCATTCGTCATCCAGTGTCATCTGTCAAAACCTCTGTCGCTTGCACCGAGAGAGAAATTGTTAGTCCTCGCCACACAGAACTTTCATTCCTGTCTCAGTGGCGGAACCTCTGCAATCTTCTATGGTCTTCAATGGTACCTGTTACTTGAACCAAGTTTCGCATGTGGCTCATCTTCTACATGTTCCTGAAGAACACAACACGTCTGCCAGTGTGGCGTTACCAGAGAAATTTCCTGTTTTGAATGCAACTTCAGTACATCTCGTACCGAATCACTCGCTTGAAGACCTGCAACAAGCTCAAGGTGAAGATGAGCTTTGTCAACACATCAAGGACTGTATTACAAACAACAAACACTTGCCAAGACGTTACCAGAACATTACATTCTTTCACCACAATGACGTCTTGTGTGTTTCATCTAAAGCGAAACCGAGTAAAGTGAAAACTGTTCTTCCCAAATCATTTGTTCCAGATGCTTTATCGTTGTCGCATGGTGTTTCATCACCTGCACATGCTAGACATTCACGAACACTCCTTCGTCTTCGACAGAAGTATTGGTTTCCTGGCATCGTAAAGCTGACGAAAGCATTTGTTTCTTCATGTGTGTCTTGCTTGGGAAAACATAGACCACAAAACTGTATCGTGTCTACCACTGACTGTAAAAATTCATCGACAAATGATTCCCATCTTCCAGATGATGATGATGATGATAAGTGGACTGATATGACTCAGGTATTTCCAATTTCTTCCTCTTTTTCGTCTCAATTATCTTGTACCTCTACTCATTGTAATTTGAGGTCATTTTTGCATAAAATTGGATGTCCCACATAATTCTTTTTCCATTCACTTAGGAAAGCTCACATCTTATTATTCTTATTAGTGTTAAATTTGCATAACCACTGTGTCACTCGTTACTTATGTGTCCACTGACAAGAACTGACCCAGTCTAGTGACTGTATCTACTTTAAGTTCTTGGCTTGTATGTCGTGCATCGAGTCGACTTGTGATGTCAATATATACTCTTTTTTTTTTTGTGTGTGTGATCTTTTTTGAATTTTATTTTTCAATTTGTGAAATGCTTAAAGCCTTTCGTTAAGTTTAAATATATCGTTAAGTTGTTACAGGCGCTCTCACTCACCTTTTGGGTCACTCACTCGTCATCTCCTACACCTTCCCTATGTTTATATATATTTAAGTATTGGTGTGTGTTTGTCTCGGATATTGCTGTATGTGTGTGCACATTCTTAATTTTTTTTTCTAGTTTTTCTTTCCAGCGAATCCTCGTTCTTTATCAACATTGAAGTTATATCATTGATAAATGTGTTTGTGCATACTGCTCCTGGTTGAAGGTGACATGTTTTTTTTCCGGTTTTCATGTGAAAAGTAGTTCTAGTGTTGATGTCATATTGTGAAGCTTATTTCTTTTAGGCTGGAAGTTTAGATTCTTGGCGCCAGATGCTGAAGTTTGTTGTTGCAGTTTTGATTTATTTTTTTGGAGTTGTTGATATATAGTTGTGACATTGAATTGTGATTCATTTTTTTGTAAAAAAAAAGAGAAGTGTCAATTTTTTTTTCTTTGGAGCAGAGGATATGTACATAGATGGACATTTCTAAATGATTTATATCTTCATTGGCAACTATGAAGCACAAGTTTGTCTTAAATTTTTATTTGATATAACACTGTTGATTGTGTATTACACACATACCAACCAAACAGCATTGTTTGATCCACATAGTATACTTGACTGCTGGCACAAATTTTTTTTTTTACACAACTTATGATACTATTGCCATATATTTTTGTTTTTCTTCCTGACATGTATTCTGATGCTCAGTTGTAACATGCATACATATACACGCATATACACATGCTTTTTGTTGTTGTTGTTGAACTCTGTTGTTGTACACATCATGTTTACAGTGTTACATTATGGTTGTCATGTATGCGATTCACTCACCTTTTTTCTCGTGCCATATCTAATGGTCTCTCACCTGTTTCATATTGAAAAATTTTACTTGTAAAATTTTTCCCCCCTTCCCGTAGGTAATATGTCACGAGTGCACCTTACACACACTATCTCCCCCTCTCGCCTTCCCATCGAGAAGCCACAAATCACACATACATACATACATGGGATGCAACACGTGTGCTCTCCTTTCCCTCACCAGGTATTTCTAAGACGCACTTGAGCACCGAATAAGTATGTATTACATAACACAATCACAACTCTGCAGACATACATTGTGCCTCTGGGCCAATGAAACCCCTTACAAAAATCAGGCGATTGCCTTTGACCAATAGCAGAGGTCTTCACCAACTTGGTTTAGGAACGCACGAGGCTTTAGCCAGAGAGGTATTGCTGAAGGTTGGACGACCAACATGTCGCGTTTGAAGAGTCGTTAATTTATTTACTCTCTCTCTCCTCCTAACCCCGGGTCGAGATCCCTCATGTAGGGGACGCAAGAAACCTTGCCCCGAGATGACGGTGAGTGATTCAAACTATATATAATTATTGTGTGTTTAATTTGGTGGAGTGAGAGGGTCCATGTTGAATGTAAATTGTATCGAGTTTAGTGTAATTCACGGTGTCGAAGTATTTTCAATGAATGAATAAAATTAAATTGTAATTCGCTAATTGAAAAGGTTATTATTATTTTCGCAATGTCCTGTTCATAATGTCCAAGTAATAAGTAATATATAATACGGTAAATATCGTCAGTATTTCCCAACATTTTGTTCATATCTTTGGGGGGGGGGGAAGCTGATTTCCGTCGTTGTTTTGGTCGATTTAATGATATTTATTAGCCGTTATATTGCAGCGTTTCCCAACCTTTTTGATATCACCGACGGCTTGTGTTGAAGATCAATTACGAGATGCAAGCCCCCGTAAAATTCAAAATCATAGACGCTGGAGACTGTAGCTATATGAGACCACCTCAAATAAATTTTATGAGGAGGCTGAGCCCCCCCCCCCTTTCCCCCCAATAATTAATTAATGTACAATGCAATGTGCACTCTTTCGCGTATGGGGTTGAGATATATATATATATATACACAGGAAGAAAAATTATTTTCATCTCCCCTCAATTGTATTGTTTTTGAAAATTAGCATATAAAAAATAATTCCTAGTGTAGTTGGGGAATTTTAAAAATATGAAAAAAAAAATCCAAATGAGTTATGTCTGATGAATATAGTCGGACCCCGATATAATAACAAATTTGACGAGCGTACCCCGACGTAATAATTACAAATTTTACGATCGTGCCCCGATATAATGATAAAATTTTACTATCGTACTCCGATACAATGATACAATAAATGTATGAATTATTATGTATATCATATAGTATGTTTTATCATGTTTACAAATACAACGCCACAACAGGCAAAATGCCCAACGAGGTGGCTGATAAAAAGATGCCCATAAAAATATGGATGTCATGTTTCAAAAATACAGCAACCCCATTAAAAATGCAATTAACACAAATTATAAACAATATATACACATAATAAAATATTATACAATGCCCATAAAGAATACTTATGGTTGTCTTATTCTAAGAATGGATAGCTTCTCGATTTACCCTAACATGTTTATCGTATTTCTTTTTAAACGTGTCAATTGTGTTACAATTTACTACCTCCGGGGGTAAGCTATTCCATTTATTAACAACCCTATTGGAGAAAAATTCCCTGCGACACCATAACCTTGCATTGTCCCTCACCAATCGATACTGGTGTCCCCTTGTAAAAGCAGTTGATTGGCGGTGTACTAAAAGTTCATGGTCCATCCTATCCATCCCATTGAAAATTTTGAACACTTCGATCATATCTCCTCGACACCTGCGTTCATCCAATGTAAACATATTCAAAAAATGAAGTCTCTCTTCATAACTCAAGCCCTGTGTGCCAATAAGGACACGCGTAGCTCTTCTCTGCACCCCTTCAATCAAGTCTATGTCCCTCTGTAGGTATGGTCTCCAAAACCTTACAGCATACTCCAGTCCAGGACGAACTAAGCCTCGAAAAAGCGGAAGAATGACTTTAGGAGAACGCGAAGAGACCTAGCATTCTATTCGCTTTTTTGACCACCACTGAACAATGTTCAGAAAACCTAAGTCGCTCGTCAATGAGAATTCCCAAGTCGGTGACCCTAGTTGCATCCGGGATAGTGACACCATTCAACTCGTAAGAGAACCGTGGGTTGTTCGAACCAAAATGAGCGACCATGCACTTATCTACGCTAAACGTCATGCTCCATTCTTTGCCCATGCTGCAATCCTGTTTAAGTTGCTCTGGAGCAACTCCCTGTCGCTTTCATTCCCGATTACCCCCATTAGCTTCACGTCATCTGTGAATTTGCTAGTAATCCCATCGATACCCTGATCGAGTTTATCGATAAAAAGTGAAAAACGTATGGGGCGAAGGACACTTCCCTGAGGAACTCCACTTGTGACGTCTGTCCAACCAGAGAATTCCCCGTTCACCATAACTCGTTGCGACCTATCTCTTAACCACGATTCTATCCAATTCAGCAAGTTGCCCCCTATTCCCATCTCGTGTAAACGCTTCAAGAGTTTGCCATGTTGGACCCGATCGAATGCCTTCTGGATATCAAGGTAAACAACGTCAACATTTTTGCTCTTACCCAAAGCCTTAGTCACGTAATCATAGAAGCAAAGGAGGTTAGTTACACATGACTTCCCCTTCCTGAACCCATGCTGATTATCCGACAATACATTATTCTCGTCTATCCACTTCACAAACTGCCTTTTGATGATAAATTACAAAATTTTCTAGAAGGAGCTCGTCAAACTCACTGGACGATAATTTGACACCGCTTCTCTACTACCCTTCTTAAATATCGGAACAACGTTAGCCAGTTTCCAATCTCTCGGGACGATACCCTCAGCAACACTACTCCTGAATATCTGTGCGACTGGCCCCAACAATTCATTAGCACCTTCCCTGAGAACCCTGGGATAGATATCATCTGGTCCTGGTGCTTTGCTTGCACCTCCACGTCTTCGACTTGAATATCGTTGAGGATTTTATTACCCCATGCAACACCCGTATATCGAATATCATTATCTCCATTAAAAACCGACGCGAAAAAGTCATTGAAAGCACTACACATGCCTACATTGCTCTCTACCTTAGAGCCTCCTATCGAGAGGGGGCCAACTGTCCCCTTACATCCATTATTGACGTATCGAAAAAATGATTTTGGGTCAGAGCTAATGTTATCTTACCAACGACGCGACGCATAATTATTATGCATAATCACCAGTAAAAGCTACAGTTTTTAGTATTTGAATTTACTAATCACGCTTGGGTACTATACATAATCACCAGTAAAAGTGATAAATTTAGGGCAATTTATCAAACTCACCAAGACGATTAGTAAGTGGCCGTTCAAGTATTGCGTCATCATCGATGGGGGGGGGGGTTTCCGATTTGCTGACGAGGGGTGTTTGGGTAATGCTTACGTCATCAACCACCCTCTATGGAAATATGAGTTAGGACAGAGCTGATGACGAACTTCTACTGACGGGGGGGGGTGTCAAAAGTAGCTAAAAATTTGCTTACGTAATACTTGAACGGCCCATAATAACCGCATATATAAAATTTACCGCAACATATATCTGAATGAGATAGATGAACATATAATTGTTTAATTTTACAATTTCAAAGACTAAATAAATAATTTTTTTACTGATCTGAAAACTGAAAATCGGAGAAGAAAAAGTTTTCCTGATCGAATGACGATTTCACGATTTGACCGAACGTGTTCGATCAGTTGCTCTTCCATCATCAACACACGAGCAAAAACAAATTAAATGAAAACACGAAAACAATTTAAATAAATCAAAACGCGAACAAAAAAGAAAATAGATCAAACATGAACGAACCAAAAAGAACGAGGGAAAAAAATATGGCGTCTTCACATGCCATCGCACGACTGACGAAAATCTGAACGATTTTTCTGTGACACGTAATAAGGCGTGTTACGTCGGATTTCGTAATCCGACACATTCACACGTCGCGTCAGCACAGTGTGAACGTACCTACAGAAGGCTCATAGGTGGAATTAATTTTTAGGTTCGTGACTAATGCAAAGGTAAAGCGAACTGTTTTTTCTTGATTATAAGCATGGGTCTAAAAAAATATAAATGCCTTAAGGGTGGGATATTTAGGTGTAGAAAAAGTTCATTTGAAGGAGTGATGTAATTTCTCATCAAAATTCTAATAGCTTTTTTTTGTAAGGAAATTACGGGAGCAATGGTGGTAAGATAATCACTACCCCATAAGGTAAAGTGACCTTAAAGTAAGACCCGCAGACCATAAAGTAAGTGTCATTGGAACATTGAATGATAATACGTCAACAAAAAAGATTGGTTTACATATTATTTCAGATTGTACAATTTGTAAATAATGAAACGGAGTGTGTTTTGCTTTTAAATAATTACAATGCGAGAACCATTTTAAATTTTGATCAATATAAACACCAAGGTATTTTATGGTGGATATTTGCTCTAGACGTTGACAGTTGCATGAATTATTGATAGTACAAATTGGTTCATGCAAAATTATGCCATAGGCAATAGGTGGAATATTTTGTAATGAAAAGTTGATAAATTTACTTTTGGAGACATTGATTAGGAGATTATTTGCAATGAACCAATTGCGAACTATTATGTCAGTATTTATATTGTGGATAAGTTGGGAGGTCATATTCTGAGTAAAGTATTACAGTATCATCAGCAAATGTGATTTTGCCTTTGATATTCAAATTAGAGAGATCATTGATAAAAATTATAAATAGTAATGGTCTTAAATTAGATCCTTGTGGGACTCCTCTGATTATCTCCATGGCATTACTAAAATAATTATTGCATTTGCCTTTTTCAGTTCTGTTAGTATGATAAGATTTGAGAAAATCGAAAGCAATACCCCTTATTCCATAGGAATACAGTTTTGATAACAATATTTTATGGTTTACACTGTCAAATGATTTTCTTATGTCATGAAAAATGCCTATTGTATTTCTCAATTGATCAATATTCCTGTAGACGTATTCAGAAAAGTTTAAAAGAGCAGATTCTGTGTTTCTATTAGGGAGAAAACCATGCTGATTATTAGAAAAGAATGTTATTTAAAACAGAATAAATCCTGTCTTTAATTAGTGTTTCAATTTATTTCGAGATAGGCCTGTAGTTGCTAATGTTATTTGGGTCACCGCTTTTAAAAATAGGAATAACAATAGCTGATTTAAGTGATTTAGGAAATTCTCCTCTTTCAATGCAATTATTAATTATGTGTGCTAGTAGTTGAGGGTCTAAGTCAAAACATCGCGAACAAAAACATCGCACGTCAAAACATCGCGTGACAAAAACATCGCTGTGACAAAAACATCGCCTGAACATGGCCCTCGAAAAAAGATCGCCTTATGAAAAATTTTTAAATTAAATATTTAATGGATTAAAAATTGTAATGGAAATCACCTCATCCCTTTTTTTTTTGTTCAACTGGTAACCAAAGCTGCACTAAAAGTGCATTAAACTTTCAAGCGGCTTTGGTTGTGACAAAGCCAAACTGTCATGTATATGTCTGTGTTCGACTGTTTCCACACATATTAGTTTTCTCTCAATCCTTCGAATTCGGCCTTTTTTTGAGTAATGGACAATGAACAGAGAGAAAGAGAGAGTTCTTATAAATTCTGTATTATACAAAAAGGTTTTTTTAACAGCTGGCTGATGCGAAGATATATTTTGGAAAGAGAAAATTTAACTGCCCCTGCGGGGAATCAAACCCACTTCCTTTCACTAATCGAGTGAACGCCCTAGACCAGCGGTTCTCAACCTTTTTTTGCTCATGGCCCCCTTTCAACCATTTTTCATTCCTGTGGCCCCCTTGCGACCATGATCAATTTCCTACCCCCCCCCCCCGTTTTCCCGTTAAATGACAACTGTTCAAATATTGTTTGCAGTATAAATATGTGTTTGAATTTAATTTATGAAAATTAAAACACAGTAAAAAAATATATATAATAATTTATTTTCAATCAATGTGTAAACATTGCGCTTAAAGACGGCATAATGTCATCAAGTTACTGTTCAGGATGAAGTTTGAATTATTTACAAATTAGTTTTTCTTGGGTAAATTTGAATTTAGGTGAATCAGAATTTCAAACAAATCAGGAAGTATAAATAATCAGATTTCAAAAAAGAAAATTATCGGTTTATTGATTATAATTTCGATACGGTGAGATTTATATTCATCGAGAAAATCTGATGTCCCGCTGAATGACAAGCTGTCTCCAAGTGGCTTTTTGGTTCGTAATGTGACCTCTCTCCCACAGGCGAACGAAGCAACGTGTGAGTTGGCTTAAACACGACACAATATTTCACATAACAAACACTACTGTATGTAATGTACAGAGGGCATAGGTAACAAGACGTATGCTATTTCACTTTACTGGCAAACCGCGTTCAACCTACAGGAATACTTTCAATTAGAAAAATTATCCAAATAACGTGTATAGTACTCAAATATGTCATTCATGTTGCAAGGGAGTGTATAGTTATTAAAATAAAAATGTCAACTTTTTATACGGACACGTGTGCTCAAAAATCCAATTACAATGTTCTTGCCTCGTCTCTTTTGACGCCAAAAAAAACCGTTTTATCCGCATTTAACGTTGTTTTTTGTTTTGGTTGTCTTCAAATAAATGTTACTGTCAATCACTGTCAATAAAGTGACACTGTATGCATATATACAGTACATTCACCTCGAAACCTTATAATTATTGATAACACAAGCTTATGACAAGGGCTTTGATTTTTATGACCTAAAGAAGAAACGTGGCAGCGAATAATTTATCAGCAACGACGTTTCATCTTTAGGTAAAAATTAGAGCCCTACTTATCAGAAATTGGTTACACACACGCAAAAAAATCATTGTGCTTGTTTTTGTGAAAGTCTTAAAATTTTTGATATTTCAAGTGCTAAATTTCATCTTTCAACTACTCGAATCCTTAGGCTCGGCATTGAAATATTCTGTCCCCCAATCAAAAATCAATCAAATCTTTATGTTACGATTACTTAAATAGGGGAAAAATTGCGAAAAAAAAATATTCTATGCATTTTGTTCGAAATTAAATTTTTTTGACCACTCTTTTAATAAATTTCCTCATGGCCCCTTATCAGCAGTCATGACTCACCTTTTGCGATATTTTCCTCCATGGCCCCCGGTTGAGAACCACCACCCTAGACTATACAGAGGCAACAAATATCTCAGTCTTTCCGTGGAGCTCGTGTGCACTGAACACGTCGGATTGGATTGGATTTTAAATTTTCTGGCGCGAGGACCAATTTCGTCAAACTGCGCCAAAACAAATAAGAAAAATCATTCTTTTGTCATGTCAAAATACTAAAATTATGCATGATAAAAAGCAAAGTAAAGCATAAAACAATGACATGAATTGTAAAAATCTATAATTTGTTATAAAAACCAATGACTTTAATAAATTTAAAAATGCGAGTTGCATCGCTATGGTCATTTAAAATGTCATGAAGTGAAGGTTGATTTTGACCAAAAGCGGTCGTAAAATGATGACGATGATATGAACAAGTAAAAGCATGAGCAATGGACTTTGACAATGGGGGCACTGTGGCTGACTCTCTCGTAATAAAAGATATGATTGTGTGATACGACTGTGTTCTATGCGCAACCGGGCAAGCAGAACTTCCTCTTTTCGGTTAGTTCTGCAGCTCGAACGCCAATGGCCAAGTGTGGGCTTGATGGCATGCAATTTATTGTTAACTTCATTATTCCAGTGCTCTTGCCAGCGACGATGCATCACTTCCCGGAGGATTCAGAAGTGGTCACTGGCACGAACCAAAAGGTTATTGTCAATGTTAGTTGTTGTTCGAGCTGCGGTGTCTGCTTTTTCGTTGCCCGGTATTCCTACATGACCTGGTACCCAGTAAAATTGTGCTGTGGTACCCTGATGGATGAGGTGATTTAATTCATGAAAAATAGCATGAATGAATGGATGAGTGTGAAACGTACAGGAACACAGTGCTTGTAATGCGCTGAGAGAGTCGCTATAGATGATGCATCGTCGGTGGCGTTTGCGTCGTATATGACGTAGAGCCTGAAGGATTGCGTACAGTTCTGCCAAATATATAGTGAATGTGTCTGGAAGTTTGAAAGATGTCTCCCCACAGCAGATGTAGGCACAACCGACATGCCCAGGGCTCTTGGAGCCGTCTGTATATATGGGGAAGTACCTGTTGTACCTACCCCTGTGCCTAAAGAATATCTGTCGATATATGACATCTGCTGTGGTGGCTCTAGGGTATGATGATAATGATAGAGAGACATCTGGCAGAGACTGCTCCCGTGGTGCCAAACGACTGATGTCTAATTCTAGTTCTTCCACAAGTGCCCTCATACGAAGACCGTAAGATGGAACACATGAAGGGCGAGCAGCAAATAGTCTATGAAATACAAATATACAAATACAAATACAACGCCACAACAGGCAAAATGCCCAACGAGGTGGCTGATAAAAAGATGCCCATAAAAATATGGTTGTCATATGTTTCAAAAATACAGCAACCCAATTAAAAATGCAATGAACACAAATTACAAACAATATATACACATGATAAAATATTATACAATGCCCATAAAGAATACTTATGGTTGTCTTATTCTAAGAATGGATAGCTTCTCGATTTACCCCAACATGTTTATCGTATTTCTTTTTAAACGTGTCAATTGTGTTACAATTTACTACCTCCGGGGGTAAGCTATTCCATTTATTAACAACCCTATTGGAGAAAAATTCCCTGCGACACCATAACCTTGCATTGTCCCTCACCAATCGATACTGGTGTCCCCTTGTAAAAGCAGTCGATTGGCGGTGTACTAAAAGTTCATGGTCCATCCTATCCATCCCATTGAAAATTTTGAACACTTCGATCATATCTCCTCGACACCTGCGTTCATCCAATGTAAACATATTCAAAATGAAGGATTAAAAATGACACGATGAAGTGGATGATCTGGAAAAGACTTCATCTTGATATAATATTTCAAGGAAAGTTGCTGGCGTCTTGATGTCTCGTTGCATTCGACATACAGGCTCTCCATTGGAGACGTCCGGAAAGCTCCAGAACAAATCCGTAGGGCGAGATGGTGGACTGGGTCGAGCACACTCAGATAGCTCCGAGGTGCCGACCCGTATACAATGGAGCCGTAGTCGAGCTTCGATCTTATAAAAGCTTTATATAAGTGGAGGAGCGACTTACGGTCAGCTCCCCACGATGTAGAAGAGATTACCTTCAAGAGGTTCATCGTCTTCATGCAACGAGCTCTTAATTGCGCAATTTGAGGTTTGAAAGTGAGTTTCTTGTCAAATGTGATGCCGAGAAATTTAGTATTTTCTACAATAGGTATTAGATTGTTATTGAGAAACAACTGTGGGTCATCGTGTAGGTCTCGACGCCGACAAAAGTGCATAGCAACAGTCTTGTCAGCGGAGAATGAAAAGCCGTTATTATGAGCCCACTTGCTAATCTTGTTGAGAGCGGTTTGTAATTGTCTCTCGGCTGACCTCATATTCACTGATTGATACGATATTAACAGATCATCCACGTAGAGTGCGCCAGTGGCAGGCAACGGGAGTTGGTTCAACACCCCGTTGAGTCTTAAAATAAAAAGTGTAACACTTAAAATGCTACCTTGAGGTACACCTTGTTCTTTAATTTGGGGAGCTGATAACGTGCTTCCGATCCGTACCTGAAAGATGCGGCGAGCAAGAAAGTTCTTAATGAAAATGGGCAAGTTGCCCCGCAAGCCGCTATTATAGAGGTCGGAAAGAATTCCGTGTCTCCAAGCTGAACACGTCCTTTTACCCGGAGAGTGAAAGGTCGTGGGTTCGATTCCCCGCAAGGGCAGTTGAAGCTTCTCTCTTTCCACAATATATCTTCGCATCAGCTAGCTGTTAATAACCTTTGTATGGATAAGCGGAGAGTGACATCATCCTCGAATTTTGTATTATCTGTACCCAGAGCCGTTATTAGGCGCTTTTTGAGCCGGGGAGACATTTCGCACCACCCCATCATGGAAACATGGTTTCCAGATTCCAAAAAAAGGGGTACGAATTTTTTTGTAAACCGTTAAATTAATAAACCATTCACAATAGTTTTCTTCATCAAACTGCAATATTCGTTGCTACTACAGTAATTGAGCTGTCGATACTATTTCATTACGAGGATTGTTCGTAGAAGAAATTATTCTTTTTGTAGACCAACGTTCTTTATCATTTTTTTTAATCTGGGCGTACCCTGTGCGGGGAATTACAAAACAACATGGTACCAAAGTCGCATAGGCCCCACCCAGGCACGACCGGGGGGGGGGGCAAAGTGCCTGGAGTCCTCATGATGACATCTGGTATTCAGGTCATTCAAATCATCAATGATTTTGGAGGAAAAAGTATGATAGGCTGGTGCAACAGAGTAAAATAGCTTGTTTGGGAGGGAGGGGGGGACGGACCAGTGTTTACTTTTCCCGTGGGTCCCTGTTAAGACAACTGTGCATGAAACCATATAGAACAGCGGTTCCTGGGCTCCGTGTGCACTCTTCAGGGGCCCCTTTCCCTTTCAAATTCAAGGGGCTCCGTGACCACTCGAGGAAAGCAGTAAATTAAAAACCAATAATTACCATATTTTACCTCGTACAATCCGCGGATTATCTGTTAAACAAGTGGTTAAACATCAAGAAATGCGGATTATCTACCGCTGCGGATAACCTGCAGAAAATGATGTTATCAGCCGCTAAAATATGACTCTCCTTGTTATGGATTCAATGAAAGCTCATATTCAAGAAAATATAAAACACGCTTCAAAAATTTTGGTGCCTGTCTTTCAGACATACCTGGTGGTTTGACTGAGAAGTTGCAGAATTTATATTCAGGAATATAAACAGGTAGTTTAAAAGCATAGTTAGAGCCTATTGGGAGAAGTGGATGACTGAAGGAATCCATCCCTATACAAAGGCGGAAATTTATGCTGAGTTTCCTATTCTGATGCATGCCGCCGTGGATTATATGTTTACGACTAGAAAAAGTTTGAAGAACTCTGCAGTACTCTTTGGGTTTGTAGGGGAACGAGAGAGACATGGAATTTTTTTCCGGAGAAGAGTTACCACCCTTCAAAAAGCATTAATTAACAGAAATCGATTGAAATAGCATACAAAGGATATTTCTATTCGATATTTTAATTTTTTTTTACGAGAATGTTTTGTTTGGCTTGGGGGTACAAGTAGTGTTATACTTCCGAAATGTGCAGCCTGAACGTCCGCCTTTTCCTTAACGTTCCTCAGAAATCAATTGATTCGGGAAATAAGTCCGTTTCTTTTCTGAATAAAGGGAGGAGGGGTCTGATCACGTAAGCAAATATAAACCACAGATTTTTTTGGCTAAAACACCATTGAACTGTAGTTATGTTGTTTTCCAGATGGCAGCACAAGTTCAAATATTTTCGACTACTTTTGAATGGCACACTAGAATATTTAGGAAAATTAAAAGTTAGTCGAACAATATTTTGCAGGAACGTCGAGAATGCTCGTGTCCAGTAAAACAGGACGTATGTTCTGAGTGTTAAAATTCGTAGAGTAATAGTGTAACACTAGCGTAAATAATCATGATTGTGGCACGGCTTGGAAAAAAGTTGGCCTCCCCTGGTCGGTAAGATCCGGTGTTATCAACTTGCAACTACATCTGATCTTATTTTCGGCTATTTAGTTGAAAAAAAATGCCATCTAGTTGCTAGTTATTTTTAGAGTCTTTTTCAAAAATTTTCCTGCGTACTAGAGTAGTTTATTATTAAACGAAAAATGCGGGACGTATGGTCATCAGAATTACGACCAAAATCTTAATGGAAAATATTTTGACTGTTGGCAACACTGATAAGACCATACACTCTTGTGTGCGGACGTTTTTTTTTTTCGTTAGATGAAATTGTTTTAATTCATCAAGATGCCACTTAAATTTATAAAAAGTCAAAAAGGGAACGACATCCTAGTTCATAATGGATTTACCTATATTATGGAGAGAGAGGGCACTTCCAAGTTGATATGGAGATGTGTAGACTATACGTCCAAAAAATGTCGTGGACGTTGCCATACTTGGAATGACTCAGTGGTCTATGAATCGAACAATCACAGCCACTTTGCAGACTCTGCATATGTTGGGGCAAAAGAAATCATGGAGAGTATCAAGAATACCGCTACCTTCGTCATGGATAACCCTCAACACATCATCTCGACTCAAACCTGTAGCGTGTCTCAAGCCATCGCTGGAAAATTACCATCGATTCCGCTAATGAAGAGAACAATCCAGCGAACCAGACAAAGACAAAACCACTGCCCGGGAGCCCCACGTGATTTATTTGAACTTGTCATTCCTGATACATATCAGAAAACCGCAGATGGACAGCCGTTTCTACTTTTCGACAGTGGACCTGGTGAGCATCGTATTCTTTTATTTTCCACTTCTAAAAATATAGAGCTTTTGTCTTCTTGCCCATTTTTGTACGCTGATGGAACTTTTAAGGCGTCTCCTCCCCTATTCGCTCAAGTATATACCATTCATGGAGTGAAGTGTAATAGAGTGATTCTAGCAATTTATGCTCTTCTTTCAAATAAAAGCCAGGAGACGTACGCACGTCTCTTTCGTGCCTTGCTGAATTTGAAACCTGACCTTTCACCCGATAGTCTGATGACAGATTTCGAGATGGCCTCCATCAACGCCTTCAAAACGGTTTTCCCTAATGCTGGTAACCATGGATGTTTTTTCCACTTTTACCAAAATATTTATAGGCAAATACAGCAAAATCCAGAGCTTTTGGCTTCCTATAATGATCATAAAAACCCCGATTTTGCTCTCCATGTGACACAGCTCCCGGATATAGCTTATGTTCCCCCACAAGATGTTGTACAAGCATTTGATATGGTAATGGATACAGAATTTTTTCGCGACCACGGAGAAAAACTGCAACCTCTTGTTGATTATTTTGAAGACACTTACATCGGCAGGTCGGTTCGTGGTGGTGGACGTAGGGCCCCCAGATTTCCTCACATTGTGGAGCTGTAGCGAAACAACAAACAATTGCATGCCCCGTACAAAAATTCTGTTGAAGCTTGGCATAGAGCCTTCAATTCTTTGCTATCTGTAAATCATCCATCAATATGGAAATTTATTGAAGGCTTAAAAAAGAAACAATCAATCAGCTGAAAATAGAAAAAATTATTGCTGGTGAACTGCAGCCGCTGAGGAAGAAAGTATATCGCGAGACTGCAATCAGGATCGAAAACATCGTCTCAATATGGTGAGAGAAATATCATTGATTTTTTGAGGGGCATTGCCCATAATTTTCAACTGCAAATCTAATTGTCTACCTAACGGGGATACGGAACATTTAAATCATAAATATAAAAAATGTTTTAACATAAAAAATGGAAGAATATGCATAAAATATTTTAAACCAAACCTCGGTAAACTATGTTCATTTTTTTTTAATTCCGATTTTTATATTTAATAAAAGTTATATAAACATTTGATCTTTTTTAATAGGTGTCTCTAGTATTTCGTACTCTTTTGAAACATATTTGCTGAAAAAATTACGTACATATATTTTTTATTTCGAACGTACCGTGATTGTCCCCTTTAACATATGTATATAATGGGTTTGTGTGATGTTTCTTCATGTTTGAATAAAAAATATGCCCCTGTTTTTTGAAGCAGCAAGGGGAATTGTGACAGCGATTATGTGTTTTTATTGTGATGTGGAACATTTTTCTGGCAAACTACCTTTTTTTCCTTCGTATAATCCACAGATTCGAAAACATCGTGTCATGTTGTGCCGCACTATCCGCATATCTTATTTATTTTGATAATGAAATCTTATGTATGAAATGGAACTCTTTTGCCCCTTATTTCTAGAAAAGATGTAGAGTTTCCTATTTACATTTATACGTCATAAATAAATTATAAATAAAAAATGTTTTTTGAAAACTAATTCTAAACGTATTTATTTCTATTCCAACCTATCAAATAAAATTCAGAGATAGATGTATGGGTCATCGTGTCATTCGTCGTCTTCGTGAAAAGATTCAGTATGACTTTATTCTCTATTTTTTCACCAATGTCCACACATCCGTAAGTAAACCAAAAAAGTTTTAGAATTGAACAATCGGGAAAACCTTGTTTTAACATGGAGAAAAATGGTACATTGATATACAAAAAACTAACAATAACGCCAGACAGGCATGGACTATCAAGACGTTTCGCTAGAAAAGTCATGAACTTTCTGAGTAGTAGCATCTGTCATTGTATTTATTCATTAGCAACTGCCAAAGGCCACAACAGACAAAATGCCCAACGATGTGGCTGAAAAAAAGAGGCCCGACAAAAATATCAGTTTCGAATGTACTATCTTAACTGCATCAAAAATACAGCAATAAGAGCAATAAAAACCAATAAATATACATACTGGCCATAAAAAATTATGGTTGCCTCAGCTACAAGTGTATTATTTTTATTTTTGAGAGATCAAAGTTTTTAAGAGATGTACACGTAAACTAAGCGTATATTTGGAAAGAACAGAAAAAAAAAATTTAAAAAGTGGCAACAATTTCATCTGAAGGTCTAGTTTAATGGCGAGCTAGCTACAAGCGCTGAAAGATTGGCAAAATTGAAATGTCGCCAAAATTTTTCATTGCTAATTATGCAAATACTCTTCCAGCTACAATCGGTCAAATTCACCAAAAAGTTGTCTATTGCACCAGCTTTTGAAATAGCCTATGATAAACCATATCGGTGATCTAGTTCAGAAGATATTTAGCCTTTTTTGCTCAAAATACATCACCAAAATCATCGTTTTAGTAGATTTTTTCTCGCCAATTCGATTTTGATCTTCGCTAATCTCTCAGAGCCTGTAGCTCGCCATTAAATTCAGATATCCTGATAGAGAGAGTGTCACTAAATTTTTTTCTGCAAAATAAAATTGTCGCCAAAATCTAACCGTCAATTCCGAATTTTCGTCGAATAACACTTCAACAAATGCCGATTTCAGTGGTTATTGCAACCAAAAGGCTAAATTTCTCCTGAACCAGAACACCAATATTGTTTATTGTAGGCTCTTTCGAAAGCTGGTATAGTGGACAAGTTTTTGATAAATTTAACCAATTGTAGTAGGTACAAGAGTGTTTGCGGAATTGGCGATTAGAAATTTTGGCGACAATTCGATTCTGAACTTCGCCAATCTTTCAACGCGCTCGCAACTTAATCAAGACATTTCGATGAAATTAGTGTCACTTTATAGGATTTTTGTGTTCTTCCCAAACATGCGCTTAGTTTGCGTGTATGTCTTTTTTTTGTGTTCAGGTCTTTTTTTGTTCCATAATCGATTATCCACCATAACTCGAAACGGTTCAAGATAGGACAGGGTTGTAAGGGTGTTTCATGTTCCACTTGGATTTTTCTATCACCCCCTCCCACCTTTCATTTGGCAGAATAGGATTCACTCTGCATATACATGTTATTGCCGAAGTTGGCCAGTTGACCCGGCCAATGTCCAAATTTCGGGCTTTCGTCGGGCTATGAACTTTCCCTATATATCGATTCCTATGATTCGGGGTCCTCACGTACATTTTTGTGATAATTATGACCACTTATGATTATCCAAAGCTAACCGTATAATAACGGCAACCTGAACTATAAAAGAAATCAGAATATCAATATTATGGTGATGCATATATGGAGGGATATACACTGCTGGCCACCGTAAATGCAACACCCTGAAGGAAGCATGCAAATAATATGAAATTTACAACATGCATTAGCGGAGGTGAGATATGCAAATGATTAGAATTTCAGCGCAGACGCACATCACGCGCGCCTATGGCGCCACTTCAAAGCGCTATTTAAGGCTTGGAGATTTCGACGATTTGAAGTACGGCAATTGTGTTTTTCTTGTGGTTTTTTCAAAAAAACGATCAATTATGCCTCGTAGAAAACAGCGATCATCTTTTGATCAAGTATCCGAGTTAGACAGAGGAAGGATAGTGGCCTACCGAGATTGTGGATTATCTTTCAGGGAAATCGGTAGTCGTGTTGGACGAAACCAAACAACTGTAATGCGGATATGTGATCGTTGGATCACAGGAGGGCAGGACGGACCGACGTGTTCGATCGCATCCACCTCAGTGCACCACTTCACGTGATGACAGGCGTATTGTGCGTATGGCAATGACGGATCGCTCAGCCACATCACGAACCATAGCACAGCACATTCAGTCTGTACCGCATCATCCAGTGTCTGCGCGTACCATTCGACGCCGTTTACAGCAGAGTGGTCTGTCCGCAAGACATCCATTGCTTCGTCTACCCTTGACGCAGAACCACAGACGTCTCCGCCGCCAATGGTGCGATGAAAGAAGGATGTGGACGGCACAATGGAATGAAATTGTCTTTACTGACGAGTCACGCTTCTGTCTGCAACACAACGATGGTCGGATTCGAGTCTGGAGACACCGTGGAGAGAGGATGCTGAACAGCTGCGTTATGCACCGCCACACTGGTCCTGCACCGGGTATTATGGTATGGGGCGGTATTGGATATCACTCTCGCACTCCTCTAGTACGCATTGCCGGTACTTTAAAAAGCCAGCGCTACATCTCCGAGGTGTTGGAGCCAGTTGTCCTTCCTTACCTTCAGGGCTTGCCCACAGCCATATTTCAACAGGATAATGCGCGACCACACGTGGCACGCATTGTCCAAAGGTTCTTCGTCAATCGCCAGATTGAATTGTTTCCCTGGCCAGCTCGCTCTCCGGATCTTTCGCCGATAGAAAACATGTGGTCCATGGTTGCTCAACGATTGACCCAGATTACATCCCCAGCTGCCACACCAGATCAACTTTGGCAACGCGTGGAAGCTGCTTGATCTGCTGTACCCCAAGAACACATCCAAAGTCTCTTTGAATCAATGCCGAGGCGTGTGGCAGCGGTGATCTCCAACAATGGCGGCTACTGATTTTGGCAGGAACCACACTTCACAGAAGTCTATAAATTTAATCATTTGATGCTTGGTCAACATGTTATCTACAAAATAAATATTGTTGCGATATCTCGTCTTTCTTGGTGTTGCAATTTGGGTGGCCAGTAGTGTATAATGATCGACATATAGGGACCGGCCATAGCTTAACGAAAGTCCGAAATTCGCACAATGGCCGTTTCAACTGTGCCGGCCAGTTCAAGAACTAGACAACTTCGGGCTTTGGCAGTAACACACACATATATGAGACATTTTGCAAATGACATATCTGCATCAAACATCGAATTATCCAAAACGTTGGGGGGGGGGGAAATTCGATTCCCCAAAAAGTAATTTCAACATTGAAGTTTTTGCAAGAAACTCAAAAGGGTATTCCTGATATTCGAATTAACCAAGTTCGAACTAGCCAAGTTCACCTGTACCTTTATTATTTCTGTAATAAAATCTCAGAAAAATATGCGATAGCGTATAATCTTAAGGAATAAAGCAATAATAAAATAATGAAGCGCAATTAAAAATATCCGATGTTTTTGTCACGGCGATGTTTTGACGTGATACCAGTAGTTGAAACATACATTCAGGAAGACTTGAGAATTTTTGTAGTTATAGTATTGTAACAAGAGGCATTGTCTTTGAGTGATTTTGTTATTCTATGGATTTCAATACTGTCAGTAGGAGCTAGAAAAATGGATTTATCACTGAGTAATGAATTGCTCAAAACTATCATGTTCATGATTTTGTTGTGAAATATTTATAAAAGGGGTAATTAAACGTATTTGTTAGCAATTGAAAATTAGTCTCGGAAGGCAGTGTACGATTTTTTTTTTTTTTTTATCAGATTCAAGTATTGTTTTTATCAATTTCCAACGTTCGGATGGGGTAGCAGAGTTTGAAAATTGAGTTGAATATTCTTTAGATAATTTGTAACGGTGTTGTAAGCATTTTGAATTAAGATGTCAAATGGGTATTTTTTAGATTTTAAAAAAAAAGTTTGTTTTATCTTAGATCAACTAATTCTGGGGTAACCCATGGTTTATGTTGCGGGTATACTGTGTGATTGTTAATTATGGTTTCAAGTTTAAAGATCACTTCATCAAAAACAAATCCTGGACCTTCACTTGTAAAAACAAAATTATAATGCTGTAGATAATCCGAAATACCAGTCAAATCAGTTTTTTTGAAGTGTTTCTTGTTAGTATTATCAGTACTGGGATTAGTCGATAAAAATTTCAGATTACATGAAATTGGATAATGATCTGTTAGGTCTGTAGTTAAAATAGTTGAAATTTCCTTTATTTCAATTGAGTTATATGAATGAAGATGTGATCAATGCAAGAGTTAGAGGTGTGGCCTTGTAATTTTTAGTATTAAAGGGGTGAATCCATGACCGGATAACATATCCTGATAATTGGATTGAATACCAGTACTTGTGTTAAGAATGTTTATATCACCAATTAATAATACATCTCACATTTGATATTTTAAAATTGCATCAAGTTCATCACATTGTATTGCTGCGAATGAATGCGATCTGTATAAGTTCAGGATGATAAATTTTAGTGTGGGTTCTTGAATAACTATTAATTCACCTGTTTGCATCAAGATGGAACCGAGCTCAGTAAATTGAAGAGATTTTTTTTGTATAGACAAAGATACCATCCGAACTTTTATATTCTCTGCATCTTGTAAATAAATTATAATTTGGTAATCAACCTCGTTCTCAAAAACCCAAACCTCAGAGAGAACAAGTACGTCAATATAATTGATAGACTCATTCAAGAACACCATAAGTCGATCAAAATTAGCTCTTAAGCTACATATGTTAAAGTGCACAATATTAATGACACAAAATTCATCATGATCATACCCATTATGAGTAAGCAAAAAGTTTTTGAATTCCTCCAGGGTGCCGAAATTAGTGAATTTTAGATTCGAGCACATTTTCGGAGCAGCACCCTGGAGGAAACATGGGTTTTGACTCCCAATTTTAGAATAGTAAGATTAACATGCAGAAACATGTAGCGCAAGCTTACGTTTTTGATTGAATGATTATAGTATCCAGTTTCATGGTCGTTAAATTTACAATTTAATTTCATCTAATATTTAGATGAAATTTAAGCAGAAGATATGTTTTTGTGTACAATTTTTGAGACGGTAAATCAAAATTAAATGTATTGAAAAAACATGTATGAAATCGGAAAGAGTCCAGAGCGCACATTTTATCAAGTGAGTTTGTACATACTAAATGATATGATTGATCTTGTACACCCCGGTGTCCTCCGATTTCCTCAAATACACTTTACCATTACGAGCAAAAATTACTTACAAAAATTGAAATTATTATCCGATTTAAATTTTTTAGCGTAGTACAGTACCTGTTTCGTATAAAGCGCAAGGTGTTCGTTGAAATGTACCGATACCCGGAGGCAATCATTGAATTGTGATGCACACATTTTCATTTTACGGGTGGCATTAAAAAAGATGCCTCGTTTTTCTTTGCACTTGAACTGCATGATAATGGGCTTAATTTTATCCTTTGTTGTTGGCACACGATGAATAGCACTGATATCAGTTTTCAAATCAAGTTTCTGTAATATTGTAGATTTAATGTTCTGGATGTCCTCATTTTCTGATTCAGGAAGGCCAAGAATCTCAATATTAGTACGCCTGGAGTACTGTTGCAGATCGACGATGTCAACCTGTAGACTGCGGATTCGTGATCTCATCGAAGCGTTCAGTCTCAAGGAATGATTGTCTATTTTGGTATTCAGTTATTTCAGATAGATGTTGCTCCAGTATTGCTTTCAATGAGTTCAGTTCTTGTGTGTGGGCTGAGATTGTTTGGGATAATAGGAGCGTAAGTGATTTCGAAGATTGTGGATGTGCACTAGACTATTTTTGCCGATTCAGGTAATAGAGAACCAATAATTTCATTCATAGAGTCAGATGTAGAGATGTTGATATTTCAGTATTGAAGCTCCAGGCTGTTATCAGCGACCACATTGGAAGTTCTGTCATTTACTGACAAATTTCCAGCACTCTGAAAACTGGGCTCAGATGTTGGTGTCAAGGGAGTGATAGATGATTTCGCATTTTGTCGAAGAGAAACACATTTAACGCACGCCCAGTTTGTTACACGAGCTTTAGCAAACTTTTCATTTTTTTCTGCTGGAGATGGTGAAAAAACTACAGTTTGAAGATGATAGATTGTCTTCCTAGCTTTTGATTGATTCCTTACACCGAAAGCACATGTTGATTATCTTGAGTTAATAGGCACCTTTTTAATTGGTTATTTAAATATTAAAAGCGATATTAACTTTGAATTAGGCAAAGGGAAAAAAACACACAAAAATATATCAGAGAGAGCAACTCGCGTGTCAACACAACCCTCACGTTGAGAGAAAATCAAATTTCAAGAATATAGCTACAGTGGTTTTAGCTCGGTGTAATTTCTCTGGTACATTTGAACCCCCTCTTGACCCCTTTAAGGGTCGATCTTAGAGTCTTTGCGTCATGAAATAAACTATTTACCGAATTTGATATTTATAGCTTCAGCAGTTTCTGCTAAGCGATGATAAATCAATCAGGACATGTTATTTTATATACAGGGTGATTATAAAAACACTATCCCGACATATGGGCCCCTAACTATCATACCATTTACAGAAACTGATTGAAATTTTGGCATAAGGTATTTTGAGGTATGCGCTCAAGAATGATATGGAAAACAACAGTGTCACTCTCAAACAATTACGGTTACAGTGAGAAAATTTCGAAAATATCAAATGGCAACACCAAGTTTTTTGTATTGGAATGCGATCTCCATACTGAAAAACACTAAATAACGTTGGAATGGCACCTGTATCACGAATATCCCCGGAGCTAGGCAAGGAAAAAGGACTTTGCCGTGCACCAGAACATTAATGTTCGTTTTATTCGTGACACCGTTTCTTCGGCTGAGTTCCCAGCCTGATTAGTCCTCCACAAAACGAGAAGAAACCAAGAAATGCAAATTTCGGGTTCTACGTAAGACACAGTCATGACTGACGTCGTCACGCTAGGTGGAAAAGGCACTGCGAAATGCGAGCCACGTATGTTGCTTTCTGCCATTCCGAACAAGATGCCGCTTTCAGGGAAAGAATGTGGGGAAATCGTAAAGATTTATCACCTGAATGGACAAAATGCCGCAGAAACCATGGATTACGGCGAGGCCCGTGCACTGTCAAAGCTGTACGGGACTTGATTCATAAATTTGAAGAAACTGGTTGCTCATGCGATCGACCTCGGTCTGGACGACCTTCCGTTCCCGTGGAAGCTGTTGCAGAAGTTCATCAGACGATAAGCACAGTTCGTCCCGCAAGTGCACGCGGTATTTCACGTGTTCTGAATCTGCCGAATTCTACTGTCCGCAAGATTCTGCGCTCTGTCCTAAACATTTTTCCGTATCGATTCCAGCGTGTCCAAATGTTGGAAGCGGGAGACTATCAATTACGGCTGGATTTTGCGAATCAATTCCTTATCCGGTACGATGAAGATAGCAGCTGGCCTTTACGCATTCTGTGGACAGATGAGGCATTTCTCGTTAACTGGTAACGTGAATTCGAAAAATTGTGTGCACTGGGCAGACAATAATCCACATGATGTGTTTGCACGTCCATTACACGAGGAAAAAGTGACTGTGTGGTGTGGTATAACGAGTACGTTCATCCTCGGCCCTTACTTTTTTGAAGAGGTTACTGCCGGTGATCTGCAAACATGTACAGTAACGAGTGCTCGCTATCTGGACATGTTAACTCGTTACGCGATTCCCGTATTGCAACGGCAAAATGCTCTATCTGAAGTTGTGTGGATGCAAGATGGCGATCCTCCACATGTAGGGTCTTCAGTCAAACGTGTCTTAAGTCAACAGTTTATCTCCCGTCATTTCCCGTTTCCGTGGCCACCAAGGTCTCCTGATCTCACACCAATGGATTTCTGGCTGTGGGGATATCTGAAATCCAAATTGTATCAGTTTCGTCCGCAAACTGCATCTGATTTGAAAGATGCCATCAGAACTGCGATTCAAGAAATTCCTATTGCCATGGTACGTGCTGCAGTGCTATCCACCGTCTGCCGCATGCAAAGTGTCATCGTGTGTGAAGGAGGTCATGTGGAATATTTGTGAAACACAATAAAATGCTTTATTTTATTCTGCTTCTGTCCTTATTGGTTGTCCTCACTTTTAGCCTATCTACCGCCGGTGATTTTCATGCTACAGTTGCCGTTCGAACGCTATTTAGGGGTTTTTCACAATGGAGATCACATTCCAATACAAAAAACTTGGTGTTGCCATTTGATATTTTCTCACTGTAACCGTAACTGTTAGAGTGGCACTGTTGTTTTCCATATCATTCTTGAGCGCATACATCAAAATACCTTATGCCAAAATTTCATTCAGTTTCTGTGAATGGTATGATAGTTAGGGGCCCCATTTGTCGGGATAGTTTTTTTTATAATCACCCCGTATATAGATTTTATCTTGTGTTATAATTAGAGCCCGGATTATATGATTTTGCATATTTTGACCTTTTTTAGCATTAATGCATATAAATGCATAAAAAACAATTTTAAAGGTTTATTTAACTCACTCAATTTTTTTTTATAATTTTTCAAATAAATATTGTTCAAATAAATATTTTTATAATATCGATTTTTTTCCCGCAGGGGAAATTTAGTGAATTAATACATATTTATAAAGTATTTTACGAGTATTAGCCGTTTTATTGTAAAGCTATTTCTAGAGATATGTCGTGTTAAATTTTTTTTAGAAATAGTGTCGAAATTTTTTGTTACTGGTATTTTCGTTATTGAGCAACTACAACGAACTAAAAGTAGAAAAGATGCATTTTAAAAACACATCTATTTTTTTACATGGTAATTTTTTTAATGCATATTTTCTCATTTTTTGTACATACTTCGGAATTTGACTTTTTCAAGATTTCTAGTGTATATTCTGGAGTATTTAATGCATATTTTGGGATTTTCAGTGTACGTTTTGGCATTTTTAGTGCATATTTGCATATTTTTAGTGCATATTTGCATATTTTTAGTGCATATTTGCATATTTTTAGAGCATATAATCCGGGCACTAGTTATAATAATTGTTAGTCCATCGCGTACTTTGCAAAATTGATAACCGCGAAAGATAACATTATGCATCACTCCACTATACAAGCCGCTTCTACCGTATTTTCAAATGTGATGCGCACCGTGGCCGCATATATCATCTTCTGCATTGCCTGTTATACTTTGACATTTCCATGAGAAGTGTTAAAATGTTTTGGTAAGGAAAAAAAATGATTACAGCCCATTACTATTTTTATAGTCATCGCTAATTTTTCTAAATGAGTGCATTTTTTACTGTAAAAAATTTAGAATATTTCTCAATATATAATTTCGAGGACTAACAAAACCGGAAAAATCCTCATTTTCTTTCAAAAATAGAAGGAAAAGGTTTGACTAGTGATAAGAAGTCATTCTGTTATCACTGATTTCCTTCATGGAAGAAAAGCGATAATAAACAACTCATGCTCTCACGTGAATTTTCTGAATTCGCAGATGAGTACAAGTAGGTAAAGAATAGCTATCTTTTAAAAAACTTTATATTGATGTTAGTTGTTGGCTACTTTTTTTTGCGCAACCGGTTTGTATCCTATAATGTAATTTGTTTATGGATGTAGGCATATCGTTGTCGATCATTTGCGGTCCAGTTTGATATTCATGTTTAATTTAGGAAAAGGTTAGTGGACCCCATGTATCACTTGCATTGATAGTAATACCATTCAAATAGTAACTATGGTCATCGATTTGGGAGTTCTCATTAACGAGCGGCTTAGGTCTATTCAACATTGGTAAAAAATTTACGAATAGAATGCTCGGTTTGATTTCCAAAATATGCAAAAAGTCTCGATCTCTTGAATATGTTTATATTGAAGGAAAGAAAATGTCATGGGAATATGATCAGAGTGTTTAAAATGTTCAACGGGATGGAACACACGTGTTATTATTACACCGTTTAATTAATACACCGCCAATCAACTGCTTCGACGAGGGACACCAGTATCGTTTAGTAAGAGACAATTCCAAGTTGTGGTGTCGCAGGGAGTTTCAAAGAGAGTTCGCAAAGCGTTTTTAATGAATGGAATAGCTTACCACCAAAGGTCGTGCATTCTTTCACAATTGGATTGGATTTTCAATTTATTGGCACAAGGACCAATTTGGCCAAACTGCGCCAAAACACGACATAAAAATAAGGAAAATGTCCTTTTGTCATGTCAAAAAACTAAAACATAAAAAGGAACATGAAATGTAAAACAATGACAAAAATTGTAAAAACTATAATTTGTTATAAAAACCAATGGCTTTGATGAATTTAAAAATGCGAGATGCATCGCTATTGTCATTTAAAATGTCATGAAGTGAAAGATGACTGACCAAAAGCGGTCGTAAAATGATGACAATGATGTGAACAAGTAAAAGCATGAGCAATGATCAATGGACTTTGACAATGTGGGCACTGCGGCTGACTCTTTCGTAATAACAAATATGATTGTGATATACGACTGTGTCCTATGCGTAACCGGGCAAGCAGAACTTCCTCCTTTCGGTTAGTTCTGCAGCTCGAACGCCAAAGGCAAAGTGTAGGCTTGATGGCATGAAGTTTATTATTAGTTTGATTGTTCCAATGATCCTGCCAGCGGCGATCTTTCGCAATTGACACGTTTAAAAAAGACCTACGATAAACATAGTGGGATGCATCGAGAAGCTATCCATACTTTTCTTATGGGCGGTGCATTTTATACAGTGTTAACTAATAGTTTTTTTCTTTTTTAATACACTCAAACCTGTTTTTGTGCGGTCTTTTTTTGTGCGATTTATGAAAATTTCAATCAAATTAGAACATAAGTGACGAAGTTATCAATAAAAAAAATTAGGTTTGATCGGCCATTTAGTTTTTTCGATTTTTGATATTTCATCACATCGTTACGCTAGCACATTGCATCGGCGGAGGTTTTAATACTTTCAGTGAAAATGATCTTGTCGGGATGATGACATAAATTACGTAACAGATGTTACTGATGGGCAAGAAGAACCCGATTATATGACAGCAGATAAAATCTATGCAGGACTCCAACTTTTCAGTAAATTAGAAGGTCATTTTCTTGCAATCGATGCCAATTCTGAAGGAGCTTCAATCTTGTATATCTAGCTACCGAGACATATACAAGTGTCTCGTGAAACAACAGTCGTCGCAAAAACTGATCACCGACTATTGGGTAACTGAAAAAAGTCAACTCTAAACGAGTGCGAGGTAGTATCTTCAAGTGACGAAAGTGATTTTGAACCAGTTTACCACAAGAAAATTCGCGTATTGTCAGACTACGAAGGATAATGGTTATACATTTTGAGCAGTTTTGTATGTGTAAAATAAGTACTATGTAAATAAAATATTTAAAAATGTTCGCATGTGTATTTTCTAAATCAGATTCCAAATGGTTTGGCGAGATTCCAAGTAGCTGCCCAGCCTCGTGTCTTGATTTCGTTTAAAAAAGCAATTTCCAGTTATTTTCTACGCGAGACGTTTTTTATGCGGTCCCTATCCACCGCATAAAAACAGGTTTGAGTGTATATGCTTTTATATTGGGTTACTGTATTTTGATTATATGAACTGAACCTTTAATGATTTGCACAATCGTGCCTATCAGTACACCAGTGGATGGCAAGTACAAATATTAGTGATTAAATTATTGGAGATACACAAGAAATATAAATGCATAATATAGTTTCGAATCCAGATAGATTTAAAAAAAAAAAAAAAATAAAAAAATAATAATAAATAGAATATTACCTGGGCGCATGGGCAGAGATATGGAGCAAACAACAACAGAAAGAGCGTCGAAACTACTGCCCCAAAAAAAATAAAATTTTTGATATATCCTCGATACATCGAAAAAAATGTAGACACATAGAAGGAGAGGGGTTGCTAAACATTAGATAAAAGTTTGATCGGGAGTAGGTATGGCGAAGGTATTTAGAGATATGAGTATGTCTTTGAAGGGCAAAGAATGTGCATTCCTTAAGGTGAAAAAGATCATTGTAGCTATTTAGTTGATTGCAATACTGACAAGGTTCATCAGGGTTAAATTTGTGCAATATACCTTTGTTAGTATAAAGTATAAAAGGGTAAAGGCGAAGCCTGGCCATATTCTTACGGACCGCCAAGGGGAGATTGAAGAGAAGGTAAGACTGTAGGGATAGCGAAAATTCAAAATTATCGGCAAAATGAAATAATGTTGAAGCAGACAATCGAGATCTGTCTTCTTGGAGAGAGATATCAGTAAAATTATAAGTAAGGGATGTTAGAACAACTGGAGTGAGGTAAGGAGTGGGTGTACACCAGATATCAGGTCGACCGCAATTATTCAGAAGGGTCTTGACTGAATTTGCCCAGTTTTCCGAATCTGTGTGCCGGCGGAGTTCAAGTAAGCAAATTTTTGGTAGACGATTTTCGTCCGTTTTTTGAAGCCTAAGCCAGTACGAGATAAGTTGGTTAAACATTTGAGTGGCAATGGGGCGGCGACCAAGCCTAACAAGATAACCAGGACAATATTTGCTCAGATTTTGTAACTTTTTCAGAAAACTCGTATGGACTCTTTCCAGCATATCAGCATAGAAGAAACCCCAAACTGGTGCAGCATAACAGAGTAGATCGTACAAGGCTATCGAATAATTTGAATGCCACACACAGCGAGGGGTTTCTGGAGCTACGCAGTAAGTCAAGTAGTTGGTTCATGGCCGCGAAAGCCTTTTTAATCATGAAATTAGCTGCTAATGAAAATTTTCCTGAAGATGAAAAAGGGAGGCCATTATGGGAGGCGATTACTGGCTATTTCGAGTTTAACGTTACCCCAAAAAAAGTTAGTATTTTTTGCGAGACGGCCAGACTTTCTGTATTTTGATTATATTTGACATCCATATTTTTTATGAGTATCTGTTTTCAGCCACCTCGTTGGACAATTTGCCTGTTGTGGTGTTTGTATTTAAAGTATAAACTACTCGGTATGTTAGGCGTGATTACGGTTATTGGTGATGAGCGGGTCAGTCGAAAACGATTTGCCAGGTACAAAAAGAGAAAGAAACAGATCACACAAGCTACATGCTCAGACGAATTGAAGGAATTTGCAAAAAAAAAAAGTGTCGGAAGCAGAGTTGAAAGAGAAATGCGTCTCACAACCGACAATGTCACTGTTAAAGCGTTTGCAAGGGGATTAATCGGCAACTGTGCGGCATGCGCATACCTTGGAGATGATTTAAAAGATTAGTAAAAGGGGTTCCGCACACCTAAAGAGAGCGTTATGCTTGTAAATTATCGAGTAAATGCATATTGTTTTGCTTTCCAACAGAAGAATTTATTGAAGAAGTAGCCACCAGCGATGAAGCAATTTTCTGTTGATTCAGATCTACCAGCTATTGCATCCAGACAAGGATCGGGGAAGGGTTGGTAGCCCAAGTCTGACATACTCACCTACTTAATGAATGAGTGCAAAGTTAAGTTGTGGTGAGCAAGGCTTGACAAATCATGAAATGATTTAGGCACGAGAAAAAAATTTTTACCCATAGAAAAAAGGTCCAAAATAATGATTATTTTGACTTTTTTAGGACAGTGATCCTCCTACATGTTGGCAGATATCTTATATATTGTATAAAAAAAAAATTCAAATCAAATAAAGATATGAATTTTTTCATACTAAAGTAACACATCTATTTAGCTCAAAACCTTATCAATCGACATACCCGTATCAGTCTCTGACTTCACATAATCTTTTTTATACAATCTCGCTACGTCATCCGACGCGGTACTTACATTTGCATATCCACTCAATATGGAATTTGATCGAATCAAAGAATTGAAAAGTCCAACAATTTTTTTAAATTTCTCCTTGACAAGAGGCTTTGTTAAAAAATCTGCAAGATTATCTTTCGTACTTATATACTTCAATTGAAATAAGTTATCATTCAACAATTTACGTACAAACTTGTACTTAATGTCAATTATTTTCAACATTATTTTTAGCAAAATGAATAGCCGCTTGATTAACACAATATAATAAAGAATTGAATGTTCTTGAAAATGAAATTGCTGTAAGTATCCTCGAATACCATATTAATTCCTTCGAACGAATTAATATGGAAGGCCGCTGTGGTGGTCGAGTGGTTATAGTGCCGGACTCGTGATGCGAGGATCCGGGTTCGAACCCCACAGTGGTGGTCGGCTGAAGTTGGTTTTCTGTGGTTCCCAACTTCAAGGCGCAAATGCGAGCCGATCTCCCCGTTAAAAAGTCTCGCCACAGAGAGCAACAGTCCTACAACGGTAAATCATTCAACCATAACACTTCACTCATAGTTAGTAAAACTGGCAGCACTACACATAACAAGCATTACACAGAAACAAACTTTACGTCAGGTTGCACTACACGTACACGCACATTCCCGCATATACCGATTCGTTGGGGGGTACATGTGTGGTGTAGCAGTAGTAGGTAGGGGATCGGGGATCCATGGTGTTCTTAAGTCAGCCACCTCGTTGGGCAATTTGCCTGTTGTGGCGTTGTATTTGTATTCAGTTAAAGCTACAAATTCCGATTCCATGGAACTCAATGCAGTGCATTTTTGCTTCTGCGATTTCCATGATAACGGGATTTCTCCGAGCATAATCAAATATCCACTAGTGCTGAATGTCTCATTAAGATTACATTACAATTTGAAAATGACACCAATTCAATGAGCTAACTAATATTTGATTATATCGAAATTTACGGCTGGGGGAAAAACATCGGTAAAGTCAATACCTCGTTTCTGATTGAAACCCTGAGCCACCAATCTCTTGATGTTATTTTTGTCATCTCGTTTGATATTGTATATCCACCGGCAGCCTTATATTTTCGCATTTGGAAGTGGTTCAACAAGATCCCAAACTTGTCGATCGTTCATGATCTCAATTTCATCATCCATAGCTTGATCCCATTTTTTCTTGAACTGCGAATTTAGCGTTTCCTCAAATGTTTTCGGAATTTCAACGTTGTAAGCTTCACATTGAGAAATATCCACTTTCATCAGATTCAACTTTTTCACAACTGGTTTAAAATTGAATTGATCTGGATCAAACTTCAAATTACTTTTCTCGCAATATTTTTTGACATCAAATTTCTAAGTCTTTCCGATCGTTTAGATGTAGGAAAATAATACATCTACACGTGAAGTTGTAGTTCTGGGGTTTTCTTCCCTTATCTAATTAGATACGTCAATAGATTTTTTTCTCCGAATCTTCAAATTGTCTAACATTTTTGTCTAGTTCATAAGAGCCATATTCAAACTTATTTTCATGACCGAACAGTGAAATAACACCAATTTTTGATTCATCAATTTTTACATGAATACTTTCAACAACTTTACGCTCTCCTTTTCTCTGGTTAGCGTATCCCAAGAAAACTCCAATTTTCGCTTTAGCTCGAAATTTATTTCTGTAAGCTTTTGGAACATGTACGAAAGCCAAAGATCCAAAGCTTCGAAAATGTCGGACAGATGGTTTATGACCAGTCCAAATTTGTATAGGCGTTAACCCTTTAGTGAGTTTGTGTACACACCCGTTCATGACGTGAACATAGGTTAGTCAAGCTTCGGCCTAAAATGATGGTTTTAGTTTACTGTCATGTAGCATAGCTCGTACAGCGTCCATCGGTAACTTCTCCGCTACACCATTTTGTTCTGGAGTAAAAATTGTGCTCCTTTCAATTCCTACTCCCAAGTCTCTTAGAAAATTTTCAAACGTCTTGTGAATGAATTCTAACCCATTATCAGTTCTGACAGACTTCAACTTTTTACCAGTTTCTCTTTCAGCTTTAGACAAATATTGTTTGAAATATTCAAACACCACATCAACTTTTCTTGAAGTCGTCGTCAATGATTCACAAAATATTAACCTCCATTTAACGATTTCACGGGAGCAGGCCCCAATAAACCCATGTGGATTCTTTGAAGAATACATTTTGTATTTCTGGCAGACATACTCATTTAGACAAGTTATGCAATTAGCGTTTTTAAATTTCACATTTTCTAGACCTTTTACGCTATTATTTAGACCCATATTTAATTACAGGAACATTTATGTGACAAAACCTCTTATGCACACAGTCAGAATCTAAGCCATGTGCTTCAATATCATTCCCCCTCATTAATTTTTGGATAACACATATAATAAACCTTTACGAAAAACTGTAAAGAAATATTTCGACTCTTTGTTATATACAAGCATTTTGTTATTTTTCCAAATAATTTTGTTTATCCGCCCAAGTCTATTTTAGCTCCGGTTAGTAAGTTTCTCCTCATATTTGGTACATACAATACATCCGTGAGAGTCCGTTAACGTCACCTTTTACATCTTTAATAACAAAATCAATATCACCTACCCCAAGGATCTTGGATGTAGTGTCCTTGTCAGCTACAGGCGCTTCCGATGATGGCAGTTCTCTAAAGTTCTTGAACCATGATCGTTGATTACGAAAGTGTGAAGTCGCTGCTGTGTCAATCAGGAATTCTTCCATCTTTCTTGTTGATGATTGGTGATTGCACTATCACAAAACAGTCTGAGTATTCTTTCGGTGATCACTGTCACTTTTTTTCTTTTTTGAAGCATCGATCCACCTTGTGATTAGTCCCTTTACAGTACGTGCAGAATTTCGACGCCCCCATAAGATGATCGTAGGTGGTTGAAGACCTAGATTGTTTGTTTAGTTTGTCCAACACGCATCCACTGGTGTCGATTTGAGAACGGAGACTCGATTTAGCCCGATTATGTTTTGTTGATTTCATTGCATATGCACAGTCAATTGCTGTTGCGTTAGAGTCTTTTTCTTTTGGTTGGATTCTACCAGCTTCACTAATTAGTTGTTTCTCGACGTTCAAGAAAGAGAATTCGTCGTCCGCTAAACGATATAGGATTTGTACTAAATTATCGTACTCTTGTGGTAGACGTCGGATCAACTGGAAACAGCACGAAATTTCTGGGATCTTGAATCCCGCATCGTTGACTTAGTTTTTTCTCGGCAACACGTTTGCAACATATGCCAATCGTCTCATTCTCTGAATCAAATTTCAGCTCGAAAAATTCGTCGATTAAACATGCTAGTCTGGCTCTGGATGTCGGTTCGAAATTTTTCTTCATAACTTGCCAATCTTCTTTTCCATCATTAGTGTTGCATATCAGAGGAAGAAATTTTCGTTCCACACCTTGATAAATTGTGGTGTAACACCGTTGCTTACGCCAAGCAAAGTCTCTTTTGTCTCGTTCTGGAACATAGTCAGGATATTCTTGAGCTGTGCCCATCACAAAGTCCCAACAATTGCGATCCATCAGGATAACTTTCATGTTCATTTTCCATGTTGAATAATTGAACTCGTTCAACTTGGGAAAAACAAATCGATCTGAGCAACTTTCAGCCATAATTCATCAATATCTAGGAAAACTTCGCTAGCTATAACATTTACGATTAAACTAGAGCTTTTAGGATTTGGGTGCTCTGGGCCCATAACCGTGTTGAAAAAAAATTCAAATCAAATAAAGATACGCCTTTTTTCATACTAAAGTAACAAATCTATTTATTTCAAATCCTTAAGCTCAAAACCTTATCAATCGAAGTCGGCGACTGACACGGGTATATCATCACCATCTGATCGGAGTTCACATAATCTTTTTTATACAATCTCACTACGTCATCCGACGCGGTACTTACATTTGCATATCCACTCAATATGGAATTTGATCCAGCAAAAACATGAAAACCAACATATATAAATGTGAAAGTATGTCTGTTCCTTATACAAATCAACAGTTTTAGGCCGATCGTCGCCAGATTTTGCATATATACCAAACAGGACCGGGATTGAATCGTAGGCTACTTTAAAAGTTCGTCAGAGCTAAGCAAATGCCCGAAATGGGTGAAAAACAGTCGGGCAACAATGGTTTTGGGGCCTCAACACAATTACTTTCGGAACGTTTACTTTGGTTACCGTGGTTTCCAACAATGCGTTTCAGACGTATATATATGCCTTTACAATGGTTTGTCACACCTTTAATTCCGTTATTATAACGGTTTGTAACTTTTCCAATCCTCCCAGTAATTGAAGAAAACCCGGAAAGAGCTCCAGATATTTCTGCTAGCCTATATACAGGGTATCCTGTAAGTGCTAATGCGGGCTTTATCTCATCAACCGCCCATCGTAGAGGTATAGTTTCAATTTAAAAAATGCTTAAAAGGCGTTTGAATAATATTCGCTGCACAAGCTGGACGTATGACATCGTTAACAACAGAGGACAAAAACTACGACGACAAAATTGAGAATAAAAATGTTTAACGCCAGCTGATGAACTCAATGCTTGTCTCAAATCATCAACACTCTGGCACGAAGTTGAATTATCATTTTCCACTAACATGCGAGTTCAACTGAAAAAGACTCAGCACTGCGATCATTTCCACGTCAGTTGATCAAACTTGGCAATGGAAGAATTCCCGTAGAGACCCAAGCACTGGACTCATTACGTTCCCAAATGGATTTTGCCAGTTGTTAAACTCAGTTCAAGAACTTGCAGACAAAGTCTTCCCAAACATTGAACAAAATCACCGAAACCATGAGTGGCTTTGTGAGAGAGCGATTCTGGCATCGAAAAATTACAGTGAGAACAAGATCAACGAAAAAATCCTAAAAATTATTCCGGGAAACACCACATCTTACAAATCGGTTGGCATTGTCACAGACAAAGAGCAGACAGTTCTGTATTCTGCAGAATTTCTGAACTCTTTGGATATTCCGGGTGTGCCACCACACAATTTGACCCTCAAAGTCGGAGCACCTATCGAAGGACCCAAGTGGGTTGTTGGCACCGTGAAAACCCGTATTGGTACTAGTATGATGGATTGTCGAAATTTTTCTGGAGTTACCAGAAGACATGTTGACTAAGTTCGGCTTAGACATACAGCTGAATGTACAACACCAGAGGTGTTGTCACCTTCTGATGTGCCCCGGGAAGGGAGACAGACTTCCGTGACAACCTCTGAAGATCCATCGCGGAACACCTCCGAGTTCTCAGGTGAGAAAATTCCATTAGAAGAGCCGAAGGTAAGTGGAATTTCCAATGTTCCGAATTCTTCAATGTTTGTGCCTAGAAGAAGTTCGCGTATACGCAGAGACTTGGAATAGAGGACACTAATTGACATTATAGTGCGAACTTTTCTTTCTTTTTAAGCAACCCGGGAATGTTGCATATTTGTGTTTAAACCCTTAGGTGGCGCCACTGGAATTTTTTTATGTGTATATATATCCTGTGTAACCGTGTTGCTTACTCTCTCGCACGCTGTTCCTGTTTTGCTTGTTCTTCATTATGTCTTCCGCGGTGTTGCTTATGTGTGTTCACGTGCTGTACGTTTTAACTGCACTGGGATTAGTTTCTAATGTATTAATAAGTTCACATTAATGAATTAAACCTCCGATGTGTTTTCCTGCATACACTGTTGTCGAGTGCTGTCGTACCACCCGGTCACTACACCTATAATGATTTTAAGAAATTTGGGGACACCGATACTCTGCAATGGCAGCAGACTCTGCGTGAAGAAATTGCACAATTACATCATCGAAGCACCGATTCTAACTGGATTTCCCAAAGGAAAAGACGTCTTCATTCCACGTATGGGGTCATTCAAGTATTACGTCAGCAGCGGGGGTGTTTGGATTTGCTGACTTTTGATGAAGGGGGGGGGGGTGGGTTTGAAGGTTGCTTACGTCATCAACTACCCCTTCTTGAAGATATGAAATATTCTAAGCTGCTGACGAAATTTTGCTGGAAGGGGGGGGGGGGGGGAGGTAGTCAAAAATGACTGAAAACCTGCTTACGTAATACTTGAATGGCCCCTATCCCAATTATCACTGAAGAAATGTCATTCACTTTAAAGCGATTACAGTTCCCGATTCGTTTAACTTTTGCCATGACAATCAACAAAGCGCAAGGCCAGTCGTTAGCAGTGGCACGTATCAACCTACTTGAGCCCTGTTTTTCACACGGACAGCTTTACGTTGCCTGTTCTCGTGTTGGTAATCCCAAAAATTAGTACATCTACACATACACACCAGATGGAAAAACAAAAAATATTGTGTATCCACAAGCGATTGCCTCAATTTTTTAATTAAAATATTTAAAAATAAAAGTAATTCTTTCTTGATGCAGAAATTTTTTTTAAGAAGTAATTAACGGCCAATGTTCCCAATTGGGAACATCAGTTTTATTAATTAGAAAAAAATATTTTTCTATCATGATAGCACTTGATTTTTTTTTCTTGAATGGATAAGATTCCAAACTTAATTTACAAAACAAAAATTTCATTCACTTCAGCATTTATGCCATAAATTTGATGTTTAAATCACCTATTTTTACTGAAGAATAAAATTTTAATTTTTTTTGTTGTTTCTATGGATATGGGCAAGTCCAGAAAACTTTGTTTGATATTTCTAAACTAAAGGATCAGAAGAGGAAATAATATAGAAAAATTTAGAAAATCAATTCAAATCTTAATTCGGCCGGTAAAAGGTTAATAAGCTATACGTATATAATTTTTTTACGGGGCGGGCAACGTCGCCGGGTATCAGTTAGTGCTGCTACAAATTCCAAACATTTCGCGCTGCTCTCAGCCTGCAATTTAGTAACTACACAAAGAAAATGTTGGGTGCCAAAAACCAATTTTTTTAGTCACCATGGCGACCTAGTGCCTGAGATTTGTTCAACCCTGGGGGTGATTATACATTGAGTGCGGTACTTCGAGAAGCCAAGCTCGGAAAGATCTTGGCAACGGGATAAGTTTAGTGGCAGCGCCCTGGCATTCATGTCCATGTACTCCAAATTTTGTTGAAGCCGTTCAGAGTAATAACTGCGCAACAGTTACAAGATGAATTGATAAAACCAAACACTGAAATAGAGGGAAAATGTACATGGACTCAGGACCATTAGCTCCTGTTATACGACCTCACGTGCATATCGTCTTAAAATCATCCGTTGACAAGTTTATATAAATAGGAAGTTTACCAAACCGTGATTTCTCCCAAGACATCGCACCCAAGGCTCTAGATCTGTTTTGCTCACAGAGTTATAATAGTATATAGAGAGAGCGCGAAAATGGTTACAATGTGAAGAAAGGATCGGAGTCACGTCAAAAGTCTGGTCAGGGAATCTCGCTGGCAATGCTTTCCTTATGGATGCTCATACGACGATCTCCATGTGCCGTCTTATTTTTGATTAGAATGGTCAACACTTGTGTAGCTTTTGGATGTTCTGAACGGTTTAGGAAAGGGGGACTAGTATCCATTCACAAGGGAATACTTTTTTGCTTATTCCCCTTATAAATTAAATAATTAAATTGACGATTCAATGGATTTTTCTGGCGTCGTCTCAGTTTTTTATGATTCCATTTTGGATTTAATTCAAATGTCACGAGTCATTATTAAATGTTTTAATAGAATTTTTGGTATTAATAAAACTCATTACCTCAATCATTTAAGTTTCAACTGAAATATACGTCTCCGCAAGATTTGGCGAGCTAGTGCGTTTATTCGAGTTTCGCTCAACCTGAAGAAAATATGCTTTTCAGAATGAGGAATTTCTGACAAATATTTTATTTAAATAGAAAGTAATGAAAACTCACCCCACCCTCTAGACAATGGCAGTTTTGCATTAAAATATATATATATAACTACCTCTAAAAATAGTATTTTTACCTCTCTTCACGCCTGAGATAAAACTATGACAGAAAATAAATGTTTTTATTGATTGGTGTTTGTTGTATATGAAATTGCCCTCAAACAAGAAAATCAATTAATTGATTATCAGTCAATATCTTTATTAGGACCGATTTAAGAAGTCGATATATGTGTACCCACGGACGCCGGAAATCAAAGTATGCGAGTCATTTCTCTGTACAGGCCACAATATTTACATATATTTTGCACTGACCATACGTCCTTTTTTGAAGTGTGTGCCCCGTTTTTTTGTTTCGAATCTATTTGATTTCAGCGATGACGCGTTGTTCAACCTACTTTTGCAGTAGTGATATTTTTACCACAGTAAACTGTAACAAACCTATACAGGTATAGGGGAACCATTTCTGCCCCAAGACCATTGCCGTCTTTATGCATGGGCCCACCCGGGAGCCTCAAGAGAATGCGAGCCTCACAAAAATGAGACCCATTTGTCATGTGGCTCTCAGAAAAATTACTTGGCCCAGCATTGAAATCTGCAGCAATTTGCGGAAGGGTTGCACGTCTGTCACGTTTAATGATTCTCGTCAGTCGTCGTTGGTCCCGTTCTTGCATGATCTTTTTCCGGCCGCAGCGATGTCGTAGATTCAACTTTTTACCGGATTCCCGATATTCACGGTACACTCGTGAAATGGTGGTACGTGGAAATCCAAATTTCATCGCTACCTCGGAGATGCTATGTCCCATCTCTCGTGCGCCGACTATAACACCACGTTCAAACTCACTTAAATCTCGATAACCTGCCATTGTAGCAGCAGTAACCGATCTAACAACTAAGCCAGGCACTTGTTGTGTTATATAGGCATTGCCGACTGCAGCGCCGTACTCTGATTGGTTCCATATCCCTTTATTTGCATACGCATGCCTGTACCAGTTTTTTTGGCTCTTCAGTTTATATGGCACCTCTGATTTTTCTATTTCGTTGGCATCTGTTGATAAGTATTCATTTGGGGGAGATAAGATGGGCTTGGATACATTTTGCCCCCCCCCCTCCCTTGGGCTTCAAAAGCAGTGCCAATTGATCTCGCACATGCAAACATGTCAACTGACATCATCATCCCCTATCTCCGCCTATGTGCATTTGCAGTTAGATATTTTAAACACTTACTTGGTTATTAAAATTATGTCAGTTATTTTGCGCTTCTCCCTTAAACACTTCGGGAATGCAGATAGTGCAAAATAGGAATGTTATTTGGGCCCAGTTTGTCATTGGACGAATGTTATTAATCTTCCAGCGAATGAGGGAAAAAATTGTGTTGTAATGGTTTTGAAATAGCCATTATGTAGTTATAATAAAGGACGTTGCTGTGTCGAAGGCAGTTCACCATTACCCTGTTGGCAGTTTCAAACATTATTTAAGAAATTTTGTTTTACAGAGATTTATCATTGTCACAAGATTTCACTTAATTAACATATTTGCTGTGAATGCCAGGGTGTTGCAGGATTGCTGTTGAAAGAAACTTGCGACTGCTAAGGGTTCACATTAAAACGGGAAACAGTGTTGTTTACTGGTGATACCATTAAGTTTGCGTCCCTATTGCTGTAGTGACAATGCTATGCCTTTCTTTGTACGAACTGTTCTGGTAATCTGAATTGTTTATTTCCAGATTCCTTCGCCATCAGCTGCAGAATCGTCAACATCAACAGCTTTTCCAGCTGCTCACTTGCCAACAAGGCCGAGTTGGAAGTGTCAGAAATCATTTGGTCAGCCCTGCATGCCCTCACAGGTAATTGACACATTCACTCCGGAGGCAGCAGAACCTTCAACCTCGACATAGAGCATTTGTTCCTGTTGCCTCATCCGCATCAGATCACTTAGCTTCTGCATCTGACGTGAATTTTGAAGATACCATTCTCGATTTGTCTAGCACATTGACGGCAATTGTTTCGGGTAAGATAATTTTCTTTTTGTGATAACTACGCTTTAAATAAGCTACATGACATGGCATTGCAAATCACATTGAAATTAAGCTGAATTTGCTGTGAACCAATTGGTATTGTTTTTTTTTTTTTCTCTTTCAGACCACATGGATACATCTTCGTCGGAATTAGACGAAGACCAGGGTGGCAGTCCCCCTCCCCCCAATGCAGATTGCAAATCCCAGACTCGCAAAAAAGAGGCCATTATTATGCAACTGCTGGGAGCTCAGAAAGCCACAGCTACTGCTGTAAAAGCTTTTATAGACGTTTTCGGTAAAGTGGAAGACCTCGAAAAAAAAAGGTTGGATGAAGAAATAAGGCGCAATAAAATGTTTGAGATGTTTTTGCAGATATGAGACAACAAACAACAAATAATATACACTCATGTTCATAAATAAAGGATAATGCCAGCTCCGGCAAATGAAGGTTCAGAAACAAAACAAACGTTACTTATTCATAAAGCCCATTTATTAAACAAAAGATAAAGAACAAAAACGATGGTGTATGTATGATACCATTCATAAAAACTACGATTTTTGCTCCCTGGAGCAATTGTAAAAATATCTCCTTTACAAAAACTTACTATTACATGGTTGGTATGATGGTTAATACATTGTATGTCTCCCATGCGATGAAATACAGTCCGTACAACGCCTAGGCATGCTGAGTATCAAATTATCGATCTGATCTTGGGGAAGATCACTCCACTCAGCAAGCAATGCTCTCCGAAGTTCCGGTACACCTGTAGGAGGTGGTTGACGGGCTGCAACTCGTCGGCCAAGCATGTCCCACACATGCTCTATCGGATTCAAGTCAGGTGAGAATGCTGGCCATTCCATACGGGTTATATCCTCAGATTCAAGGCATTCGTTTACGATGTTTGCTCGGTGAGGACGGGCGTTGTCATCCATAAACACAAATTCTGCGCCCATGGCACCCCTAAACAAACGTACATGTTGTTCCAATAAATTTGGGCTTTCATGGTTCCGGTTTGAACATGTTCTGGAATCCAGTATAATTCCACCCCAAACGAGCAATGCTGCACCACCGCAACGGTGTCGTTCAATGATGTTGTCTTGGTGGTAACGGGTACCTGGCGTTCTCCATATGAAAGTCCGACGTGAATCAGACTGCAAGCTAAACCTGGACTCGTCGGAAAACATCACACAAGCCCACTGTGACGATGTCCACATTGCATGTTCTCTACTCCAGGCTAATCGCTGCCGACAGTGAGTTGCCGTGAGCGGAACACATCTGACAGGCCTGCGAGCATATAGACCAATATCTCCCAAACGTCTGTACATGGTTTGCTTCGAAACTGTGGTGGTACCCGTGGCTGCAGATAGCTGACGAGACAGGTCGGATGCTGTGCTCCGTCTGCTTCTTTTGGCAGTTACTGCCAAATACCGGTCTTCATTCGGCGTTGTAACTCGGGGGCGACCTGTACTGTAACGTCTACTGACATTTCCGTTATCTTCGAATCGTTGCCAAAGCCTAGAGATGACACTTTGGGCAATTCCAAGTTTTTCGGATACTTCCATCTGAGTACGCCCACATTCCAGGCGGCCGATAATTCTACCACGCAAAAAATCATCCACATGCGTCCTTTGTGTCATAACTATTCTCTTATGGCACTGAGCGCCTTACAGAACTGTTGTGAACAATTTTACTTCTTTACCACCATTCCTTATATACCCCCCCCCCCTTACACTCTCGTCATTGTGATGTACTATCGGCATCATCTGGTGGCTTCCTGAAATTTGCATATCATTCTTGCAGATGTGTGTGGTAATTCTACAGGTGAAATTTCTACTTTAGATTTCGATTTCCGTGTGATTCTGAATTATCCTTTTTATGGACATGAGTGTATTTCAACTTTGAATTTCTGTTAATATGCTGGTTTTATTTAACTTGCTCACTTTCTAGTGAATGCTAATGATTCCTACAGCTTCCTAGCTGATGTATTTAAAAGAGGAATTGTTGAGTAATAGTGGCTGCAACAGTAAGAGAGAAGTGCAATTGGTTACAACTAATGTCTAATTGTATTTCTTTTGCTAAACTCGAAGAATTATGACAATGCAACCAACCCCGAAACCGTGCTGCAATATAATTTTCTAGGATACAGACATTTCTCATGATTTTGATTAAGTAATTAGTAGAGACTTATAATTAGGCACAGACAATGGTTGAAAAAGCACTAAAAACACAAGTTGTGGAAGGAAATATTAAGGGTCCAAAAACTTGTTTCACTCAATCTTTACTGTTTGAGTTAGTTTGATAACCGCCTCACTGTACATGTTACATTGATTTCAAAGCCCAAAATGAAGTATTTCAAGGCCACAATTAGAGATGTGAGAATATCCTTCGACAACATTCCACGGTTGGTTTAATTTTCTTGCTTTCAAACTTTAATAAGATTGTGGTCTACAAACTTCACTATTCCCATCATCTTGATGGGGCAGAGAATTAAGGACTACTATAAATTACTAGAGATTATCGAAAATAATTATTCTCAAGTTATTTATCCAGATTGTTATAATACATATTATTACATATATTCTTGATAATACTCTGGAAAGAATATTCTGTAACTGAAGGATATTCTCTGGAAGGAGGACTATCATTAACTTTAGAATAATTTTTTATAAGAATATTCCCAGCAATTTATGAAAAAAAGTCCTTCCACAGAATATTCTCATCAAGAGCTTATAAGAATATTCGCATCTCTACACACAATAACTAACCTGAAAAAGTAATCTTTAGGGCTCCCTCAAGTTGCAATTAATTCTTTATTTTACGCATTATAATAAGCACTCGTTTCTAGTTGAAACATATATAGCTATCTTGTTTTATTGTTGAAATTGTTTTTCATTCCCACATATGCATGACTCCTCCAAACGCGGGGTCCTTGGGTGGCAGCATACCCCTCAGGGCATTTCTTCTCAATTTAATCGAATACCAAAAAATGTGTTCAAAATAAATAGCCGTTGTCATTTGCAATGCATTTATGATGTAAAATTCAAAAGCGATGTTACTGAAAAGCTTTGCGGTAAGAGACACAAAACCATTCATGACACATTTCACCTTAACCCGCGGCTGCAATAATGAGCGTAACAGGAATAACATCGTGCACAGGAACTTTTCTGTGAGAGATATTTTAATTACAAAGCAGATTGTTACAAATTCACATTACATGTATGCACTTCCTAAAATTGAAACATCTACGTGTACGTATGCTCAGTGCCATATTTTGGAAGGGGGAGGTTCATGAACTATGGCGGCAAATTTAATGAATTAGTGACCAAGGAAGTTTAGAGAAAAGCAGCAAAACTTGTACAAACCTCAATAAATCTGCCTTATCAGCGAAAGGCTAGCACAATTCTGGATTATTTTGCTTCTAAAAAAAAATTGCATATTTAACAAAATTATTTCTTTCACAAAAAGAGGACCGTACATACAAAAATCTTGACAGACCTCTGATTAGGTAATTGAGTGAATAAAAGAAAAAGCCTAGAGAATGGGGAACGAAGTTTGTGAATGCTCTAGATCAGTGATTCCCAACGTGGGTGTTAACGTTTCCTGGGGGCGATGGCATGTTCCAGGGGGGCAGTAGAAGCAACGGGTGTAACAAGATGCGATGGGACAAAAAAAGGTTAGGAAACTATGCTCTAGATTAGTGCTTCCCAAAGTGGGCGATAGAAGCGACGAGTACAATATGGGATCCTATGGGTTTGCTTGTGCTGAGGGAAAAAAAATTCTCTGACGATGGAAGCGACAAAAAGTTTGGGAAACTGTGCTCTAGATCAGCGGTTCTCAACCGGTAGTCCACAGAATACTCGCTCCAAGGAAATTAAATAAATCACTAAATACGATTAAAAAAAACCCTATGGAGCATCAAGCCATAAACATATACTGGTCAGGGCTCTAAGAGTCGAAGAGCCTGCGATAGCATATGCTGTTAGTGGGGGGGGGGGGGTTCCCAGTGCGCCACCAACCTTTTTCAGGGGATCGGGAAATGCTTGAAGACGTGATCACGCGAGCAAAGGACTAAAACAGTGGCCTAAAGCGTATGCAAGCATGTCAATGCCCAAAAGTTCATGTAATTCATTTCAAATGAGGAGGGAACCATGAATAGAATTTCACATAATACACATGTACTAGATAGAAACTAATGATTCTGTCGAAGCAGAAATTGATAGTTTTTTTAAAGTTATTCGGAAGGGGGGGTGTATGTGGACCATTTGGTGGTTTGTTAATTTTTCTTATGCTCAGTTTCAGGGCTCAACATTCACAGTAGTGATTAAAAAACTCGGCCTGGTTGAAAATTTTTTTTCTACTTTATGGGCTGTCAGTAACTAACATTCAACGTTGAAAATTATGGTACACAGTTTGCATAACAAAGCAGTTGGGTACATAGGCCTAATCTAGGTTCTGTTACTCTGATGACACCCTATAACATTTAATTGTCTTCTGTATTTTCCTGACATGCAGAGGCATGAACGATATTTACAATGCTCCAGCAAAGAGCTAGAAATGTGAGTGCTTCCTTTGTAAAACAATTAGACTGGCACTGAGCGTTAAAATTTAAACAAAATTAATTTAGCCCAAGGTGGCAAAGCCATGGATGCATCTCTGCGTATGCTTAGTGTGGCATGGCCTTGTATAAGCAATGTAGAGGATTCATGAAAACATCACATCATTCTCCAGTGGTTGAAAAGAACGGTTACAGGAAATCTGCATATAAACAAACAAAATTCAGATGCATTACATGACATTCCACGTACGAAGGAAATACAATGCAAAAAAAGTGTGTCACACACATCAGTCAATGAACATAAAAATAATGTGCAGTGAAACACCTTTTGCGGTCACTGGTGGAACAGAATAATTCTTCCGTAAAAGAGGGGAGGCCATTGATCAAGGGTTTGAAAAGCCTACTTTCATTATATAAGGGGAAATTATTTGGCCGTAAAAAAGGGATGATAGCACTGAGGGATTGGATTGGATTTTCAATTTATTGGCGCAAGGACCAATTTGGCCAAAACATGACATAAAAATAAGAAAAATGTCCTTTTTTGTCATGTCAAAAAACTAAAACATATAACAAGGAACATGAAACGTAAAACAATGACATAAATTGTAAAAACTATAATTTGTCATATAAACCAATGGCCTTGATGAATTTAAAAATGCGAGATGCATCGCTATTGTCATTTAAAATGTCATGATGTGAAAGATGAGACTGACCCAAAGCGGTCGTAAAATGATGACGATGATGTGAACAAGTAAAAGCATGAGCAATGGTCAATGGACTTTGACAATGAGGGCACTCTGGTTGACTCTCTCGTAATAACAAATATGATTGTGTGAGACGACTGTGTCCTATGCGTAACCGGGCAAGCAGAACTTCCTCCTTTCGGTTAGTAATGCAGCTCGAACGCCAATGGCCAAGTGTGGGCTTGATGGCATGAAGTTTATTATTTATTTGATTGTTCCAGTACTCCTGCCAGCGGCGATGCATCACTTCCCGGAGGATTGAGAAGTGGTCACTGGCAGGAACCAAAAGACTATTATCAATGTTAGTTGTTGTTCGAGCTGCGTTGTCTGCTTTTTCGTTGCCCGGTATTCCTACATGACCTGGTACCCAGTAAAATTTTACTGTGGTACCATGATGAGTGAGGTAATGTAGATCATGAAAAATGGGATGAGTGTGAAACGTAGAGGAACTCAGTGCTTGTAATGCGCTGAGAGAGTCGCTATAGATGATGCATCGTCGGTGGCGTTTGCGTCGTATATGACGTAGACCCTGAAGGATTGCGTACAGCTCTGCCGAGTAAATAGAAAATATGTCGGGAAGTTTGAAAGATGTCTCCTCACAGCAGATGTAGGCACAACCGACATGCCCAGGGCTCTTAGAGCCGTCGGTATATATGGGGAAGTACCTGTTGTACCTACCCCTGTGCCTAAAGAATATCTGTCGATATATGACATCAGCTGTGGTGGCTCTAGGGTATAATGATAATGAAAGAGAGACATCTGGCAGAGACTGCTCCCATGGTGCCAGTTGCCAAGCAACTGGGGCCACACGACTGATGTCTAATTCTAGTTCTTCCACAAGTGCCCTCATACGAAGACCGTAAGATGAAACACATGAAGGTCGAGCAGCAAAGTCTATGAAATGAGGGATTAAAAATGACACGATGAAGTGGATGACCTGGTAAAGACTTCATTTTGATATAATATTTCAAAGAAAGTTGTTGGCGTCTTGATGTCAGTGATGGCTCGTTGCATTCGACACGTCCGGAATGCTCCAGAACAAATCCGCAGGGCGAGATGGTGGACTGGGTCGAGCACACTCAGATAGCTCCGAGGTGCCGACCCGTATACAATGGAGCCATAGTCGAGCTTCGATCTTATTAAAGCTTTATATAAGTGAAGGAGCGACTTACGGTCAGCTCCCTACGATGTAGAAGAGATGACCTTCAAGAGGTTCATCGTCTTCATGCAACGAGCTCTTAACTGTGCCATATGAGGTTTAAAAGTGAGTTTCTTGTCGAATATGATGCCGAGGAATTTAGTGTTTTCTACAATAGGTATTAGATTGTTATTGAGAAAGAACTGTGGGTCATCGTGTAGGTCTCGACGCCGACAAAAATGCACAGCGACAGTTTTGTCAGCGGAGAATGAGAAACCGTTATTATGTGCCCACTTGCTGATCTTGTTGAGAGCAGTTTGTAATTGTCTCTCGGCTGTCCTCATATTCACTGATTGATACGATATTAACAGATCATCCACGTAAAGTGCGCCAGTGACAGACAACGGGAGTTGGTTCAACACCCCGTTGAGTCTTAAAATAAACAGTGTAACACTTAAAATGCTACCTTGAGGTACACCTTGTTCTTGAATTTGGGGAGCTGATAACGTGCTTCCGATCCGTACCTGAAAGATGCGGCGAGCAAGAAAGTTCTTAATGAAAATGGGCAAGTTGCCCCGCAAGCCGCTATTATAGAGGTCCGAAGGAATTCCGTGCCTCCAAGTACGGTCGTAGGCCTTTTCTATGTCGAAAAATATGGCTAGCATATGCTCCCTCTTCACAAATGCTTATGTTATTGATGTCTCAAGGCGTAACAGATTGCATGTTGTGGACCTGAACCGTCTAAAGCCGCATTGATGTTTAGGTAAAATATTGTTATCCTTAAGGTAGTGCATAAGGCGATAGTTGACCATGCGTTCGATGAGCTTACATAGACAACTGGTCAAAGCAATAGGTCTGTAACTGTTAGGTTGCTGAGGATTTTTGCCAGGCTTCGGGAATGCAAGAACAATGGCTGCTCGCCAGGTGTCAGGAAATGAATGACTGACCCAGATCCGATTAAATAAAATGAGTAAATGTGACAGTGATTCTGGTGATAGATGCCGAATAATGAATAGCATCGGGCCCTACAGCGGAGTCAGGACTTCTCTGCAAGGCCGTCGTCAGTTCATGAAGGGTGAACAATGAATTGTATAACTCCGGTGTAAAAGGCCGGAAGGTGTACGATGTACGTTCAGCCGATGATTTAATGGGATCAAACGATGGGGGATAATTCGCATCACTGGAGACAGCGGCGAAATGGGCGGCGATGGTGTCCGCAATATCCCTCACATCGATGATGATAGTGCCATTGGTGTTAAAAATGGTAAGTGGATGAGACTGATAATGACCATTTATTTTTCGGAACCGGTCCCAAATGACTTTAGATGAAGTAGATGAATTGATTCCACGTGGTAAACTTTTGCCAGGACTCGCGTTGAGCCTGGCGCCTGGTTCTTCTCGCTATCGCCTTTGATTTTAAAAATGCCAACTTGTTGTCATGGGTAGGATACCGCCGGAACCTACTCCATGCTTTCTTTTGTGCTTTAATAGTAAGATTACATTCGTGGTTCCACCAAGGTTTGGGAAGTTTCGAGGAGACTTTGGGTATTGTTTCATTTGCTGCAGAGATGATACAACTGGTCACAAGGTCGACACAGTGGTCGACGTCGGGTTGCGAAACCATATCCTCCGTGATTTCTGCTTTGACCGTGAAGTCTGCAAATCGGGCCGCCACAAGCTTCCACCGAGGAGGACCCTCAGGTATGCTATGGCTTCGATCAAGGCACTTAACCACTAGAGGAAAATGATTGCTCCCGTGGAGGTCCGGATCAACTGACCAGGACCAGTTGGGCAAGAGTGAAGGTGAGCATAACGATAAATCTATTGCAGTGAAACTATTGTTTGGGGCATGGAAATGAGTGAAACTGCCATCATTCATGATGGCAAGGTCCATGTCGTCTAACAGACGTTCAACCATTTCCCCACGAGGGGTGTTGCTGTTAGAACCCCAAATCATATTATGTGCATTGAAGTCTCCAAGAAGAAAAAATGGTGGAGGTAATTGATCAATCAGTTCTTCCAGATCTCTCCGTAAGATGGTGTCATTTGGTGGCAAATAAATGGAACAGATGGTAATTCTTAGGCCTGTAGAGATTTCCACAGCGAGAGCTTGCAGGTTCGTGCGCAGCGTTAAAACGCGTGACGACACGTGATGTTGAACCAGCAGAGCAACATCGCGGCAAGCTCTACTCCCGTCATCGTAATCAATACGGAACAGGGAATGTCGCCTGATGTTCCATGTCTCCGAGGGCTTCGTGAAAGTTTCCTGGAGTGCCACGCAAACAGGATGATATCGATTGATCAAATCCTTGAGATCTTCATAATTGGATCTAAGACCACGAATGTTCCATTGAATTAAGTTGGCCATAAATTAAGTAGACGGTTCAAGGTCTTTATTCCGGTCTACTTTCCGGCGAGTACCACCAGTTTCTGACGAATTATCAAGATCCATGTCACCAATTAGTGATACATTCTGGAGGGTGGGACATTTAATTGCTCTCTGTATCGCTTTTCTTGAATATCCGGTCTTTAACTGTGTGTGTGTGTTTCTTTTTAGATTTATTTCCAGAATTGATCTTGGGTTTAGTACTTGATTTTTTGAATGTGTTAGCCGTTGCTTTTCCCGCTTCTTCGGAGGTAGTGGACTCCCTCCGGAATCCAGCAGACCAACAGCAGCCACAACTATTGCAAGGTTGATTAGATGATGATGTTTGAGTTGATGTGTCAGCTATTGGTTCAGTCTGAGTTGTTACAGATGTTTTGGTGACAGTGTTAGTCTTATTAGCTGACGATAGATTTGTTACCATATTAGAGTATGATCTACTAGCTATCGGAGTTTGGTTAGGGATTATACGACGGCGTGCTTCAATATATGAGATGTTATTAAGGACTTTGATCTTCTGGATCTCTTTTTCTTCATTCCATTTCGGACACTTTCTGTCAAATGCGGGAAGGTCGCCACCGCAATTGACGCACTTGAATGGTAAATTAGTGCAGTTGTCCGAAATGTGGTCCTTCTCACCGCATTTTGGGCAGGTGGGTTGACTGCGGCACGCCGTTCGTGAGTGACCGTATTTTTGGCAGTTGAAGCATCGAACAGGGTTAGGAATGTATGGCCAGATTTTGAGGTTATAATAACCTATTTTGATATCTTTCGGCAATGTTGGTGATGAGAATGTGAGAATTATGTTTCGTGTGGGAGCTGGATTGCCATCTTTGCGGCTCATAATATGTTTGGCAGATGTTACGCCTTGAGACGCCAGCTCTTGTGTCAATTAACATGGATGAAGAAGAACTAAGTATCTGAAATGACACCACGGGAATAATTCAGCGTGGGATGGATTTTGACTGTTATGGGAATGTCTCCGAGAGTTCGGCTTGTTTGGATGTGTTAGTTTCGATGAGAAGGTCTCCTGAACGAAGGGCCTTCACTGATTTTAAGGTACCAACTGTGCCATAGAGAGCTTTATCTATTAGAAATGGTGATACTTTGGCCAGCTGTTTTTCGCCATCTCAAGAGTGCAGAAAGAAAAATGAAACAGTTGATGAATTCGAAGCAGTAGTTACAGTTACATTTGGTTGATTCGAAGCAGTTCTTTGACGTTTTGGTGCGTTTTGATTTTTTCCCATATTTAAATGGGTATTGTTCCACTCTCTCCCGCCATGCAGCCCTACGAGGGGACCTCACACTTAACCAATGAAGGTTAGTAGCAACGTCAGGTTAGGTGAAAGCTATACACCACCAAAGCAGGCGAGCAGACGCGTTCAAGATCCAAGATCGTCGTGAAGCAGCACCAACAAACCTCAACGAAGTCCGGCAGGCCCGGCCCGTCTACCTGCCCATTAGTGTAACCCCTTCAGCCACCGAGGCGACCAGAGCCGATTGACCTGGACGGGGCTAATCCAAGCCTCCCGTTTCGGCTGAATCCGAGGCCAAAGCTGGCGCATCAGACTAACCAGGATCCCCATCTCCAGCCTTACGGGTCTCCACGCACGGCAAACGCGCATGTAGACAGCATCCCAGATAGGGCATACGCTAGAAGCAATGCCCCATCTGGGAGGACCCCTCCCCACTTAAGCGGGGCCCACAATGAGGGGTGATACATTAAAGACGAGAACAGGACAAAACTAGACGTAAGACAAGTACTGTAAATGTGTGGAAATATACATGAAAGTGAAGGATATGAGCACAAATAAGCGATGACAATGACGTGTGATAGATTTGGCGTTACCCAGAGTGCAGGACGAGGAGGCCTATCACATTACACTCCTAGCACTGAGGGGCTGTACTGTATATAATGCAGGGGTGGACAAATCCGAGGTCACCATGGTGACTAGAAAGTAGGTATTGGAACCTACAAGTTCCTAAACGTAATTGCTATAATTTCTGATTTCATTATGCTAGGTCTTGTACCCCAAGGGAAAAAAAACGTTATTTGAAAGTATTTTGTTAGAGAAACGCCATGTTTACCTCCTGAGAAATTGGACAAGCGCCTGAATATTTTTTCGGTTTACTTTTGTTGGAATTCTTCATAAATCGTTTCGCAGCTTGCCAAGAAACTGAAATATGCAATTTGCCCATCTTAAAATCAACATTCCTTGCCAAGTAAAATCAATGCTAGAACCTGGCACCAGTCAGGCCAGACTGGGGTGTCAGTCATACACCTGTACGAATGACACACTGCTGTAACAATTATCGCCTGTATAACACTAACTCTCTGGTGCGACACACTTTGAATAGTTTCACTCTGGTCCCTAGAGTACTGTGACATAGACGTTTCACTGTATGTGAATATGTACAGCTGAAGCTCAGGAAAGAAATCTCCACCCAAGCGGGACATTTTTGGTGTCCCGCTCATGTTATTATGGTCAACGGACCATGAAAGCTTTCTTTGGCCCTTTCAAGAGCGGCGTACCATTCCTGACTGAAAGGATCAAACAATTCTTCACTTAAACAAATCCCCATTTCAAGCATAAAATGATGATATAAACACCAGCTTAAATAAGATAGATATATCATGACATATATATAATAAATTATTAATAAAAAACTTACAACTCCGAGTTAACTGAATGCCTCACTGATAAGGGTCTCCCTTATCTTTTCCGCATTCCTCCTCTGCGGTTGAGAGCAATTCCCATCCACTGTTCCACGCGGAGCAGCAATAAGGCCATCCCTTTCAAATGCTGGGTCCCTCAGCATGTGAGATTTTTCATCAATGAACATGTTATGAAGAACCACACACGCATTTATGATCTTGGATGTGATGAGTGGCTCGTATTTTAATGTTCTGTATCGGCTTAGGCACCTGAACCTTGACTTCAGGACACCATTGCATCTCTCCACGACAGATCTTGCTGAGGAGAAGGCAGTGTTATATGCCTTCTCCGCAGCAGTCTGGGGCTTGAATATGGGTGTCATCAGCCAAGGTTCAAGTGGATAACCACTGTCACCTGAAAAAGTGAAGTAGCATATAATAATCTTTGAAATGGGGAAAGAATGTCTGACAAGTTTCACTACTTAGACTTTCGTAATGTTAAAAAAGTGAAAAAAAAAGTGAAATGGCCATACACCTACCTATAAGCCAACCAGCTGGATCAGAGCCAGAGTATTCGTCTTCAAGACAAGTTCTAGCGTTGCTTCTCCATATAAACGAGTCATGGGTTCTTCCAGGGTACCGGCTGTTGACATTGAGAATTCTTAAATTAGCATCACATATCTGGAAGGAATATGCAAAAAATGCTGCACTTTGACAAATCTGTAATTCAAATTAAACTAAGTGAAAATACTTCGCGAAAGTTGAAACAATTTACTCACCAACTGTGTGTTGATAGAATGATACATCTTTCGGTTGACGTAATACGCCTCTGGATATGTCGCGTCAAACTTTGATGGCGTCTCGATGGTGATGTGGGTACAGTCAACAGCACCGATCACCCCTGGAAATTTGTACCGTTCATAGAACTTTGTCTGAAGACTCCTCAGGGAACAGCACATATTTATTGAGCAGTAAGTCATTTATCGCCTCTGTCACACTGATGATACAACGACTCACTGTCTGCTGGCTCATTGCCAAACCCAGGTGTTGGCCAATGCTTTTCTGGTATGCACCGCTGGCGTAAAACCGCAGTGCACACAAAACCTGGGAATATGAGAAATCTGATATGTAACCACATGCCGTAGTAAAGAACCAAGAATTGTGGGAAAAATATACAGTGTCACTATCATTACAGGTGGAGGAGCCGGGGATGATGCAAGCGAAATTGCAGGTGTGTCTGAAATCACCTTTATACATTAGGTTTTGTAATGATTTTCTTTGGTATGCACACAATGTTGTGAAAGTATTTCCTTACATTTTTGTAGCAATAGAATGTATTACTTTTCGATAGCCCCCCCCCCCCCCACTACATTTCTCCGGCTTATTGGGTATCGTACCCTTTGAATTATCAAAAAATGAAAACTTCATTAGCCTGAAGAAAATGTGGGCTCTTCCACTACAATTACCTGGTGAAAACCACATTTAAAATTCAACTTGGAACACTAGTTATGTTTAAAAACTGAAATGTCCACAAGGATTAATGTGTGTTCAAGTTTTCCACGTTTTTTGCGATTTCTTAAAATCAGAATTCCAACCACGCAGGAAACGCAAGATAAATATTTATAGATTACTTTTTTTGAGTTGACTCTCAAAATAATTTACTTATTTTTCAAATTTCAAGTAAGAATGCCCCAATGAAATTCTAATCATTTAGTTTGCTTCAAGAAATGAAAACCCCATTTTAATAACTATTTGCTTCATGTCATCCCATCGCGTGGTTTGCGAAGCTTTATTTGAAAAATTTCCAAATTAAGTATTGATGAAATGTTAAACTTTGTACTCATGTAGGCACGGCCACCCCCACAGTGTTGTCTTAATGCATGGGTCCACCCGAGCACGGCTCGGGGATCTCAGAAAAATGAAAGGTAGTTGAATTTTTCGAGAATTCTCGCTATGTAGGACCTCAGAAAAATCACTTGATGAGAATCAGCCCATGATGCTCTTAAGACGACCCTGGGGCTGACAGAACTGCACCTATGGGGCATGGAACGATTCTCATTTTTTATGTTTAACGCTGTAAATTGCATGACAGAGCCCCCCCCCCCCCCCATGAAAGTTTATGCAGTGCCGTAGCATGCCTTTTCAGGGCCCTTAAAAAAAAAATACGCGCGATAAGTGAACCTTATTTGTGAGTCACCCCCACTCCCTCATTTGGTTCGAGGCAGTGCCCCGGGCTAGTTACGGCCCAGAATGGGGGCCCTGCTCCGAGATATGGGGCCATGGGGCAGGGCCGTCTTAAGAGTATCATGGGCCCCCGGGCCAAGTGGTTTTTCCGAGGCCCTACTGGCAAATTCTAGAAAATTTCAACCACATCTCACTTTTGTGAGGCCCCCGGGCCGTGGCATAGGATAGAATATTTATTTCAATGATATTTCGGCAATAAAATTTTTTTATCGTAAATCATCGCTAACCTTTCGCTCAACAGTAAGTGCTGTCTTGACTTTCGACTTGGGCTGTAACGCTGGCCGCAATTCCTCGCATAACTTCCTCGCCGTAGCATTTTTTAACCGGAATAGGCTAACGAAGTCTTTCTCCGACATTTCGAATGCCTCAGTCGAACACTGATACCTTGGAATTAGTCGTGAATAATCAGTAGGACCAAAAACGTCAAAAACGACCAAAATAATCAGTAGGATTAAAAGCAACATGGATGCCGCCATTACGGAAAATGTGGTCGTCCTCAAGCTTAACGAGAGGGTTTCCCATCTCCTTAACTAGCGCAACCTTTGTCTTTAACTAAGGAAGCAAAGTGTTTCTTAGTTAAGGAAAAGCGAGCGGAAAGTACGGAAATTTTCCCTCTTTCCTTAACTAAGGAAAAACAGCGGGCTTAAGGAGAAAAACCTCGCTAAGGAAAAGGGGAAAGTTCAGCCCCAGCAGTAACGATTTTTTTCCCTGCTGTTAGCTGGGTTCCCTACACACACTGCTGTTAGCAACCGGGTTTTTTTTATTTTTTTTATGTCACGTGACATCTCGGGATTGGCTAAATTTTTTTCGCCAAGCTGAAGTTGGCTCCAGTTAGCATGCGAATTCGTGCTCATAAGCTGCATTGCAGTAAAACCCCCTCTTAACGGATACTCCCTCTTTTACGGACAAATAATAATTTACAGATGTATAATATATAAACGTATGAATTTCAAACCTCTTTTTAACGGTCACCCATTTTACATGTATTTAATTTTTTTGTCTTGTCCGTGTTCACAAAAAGGAGGGGGTTTTACTGTATATACTAATAAAAATATTCATGTAATGAAATTTAATTTTCTGTAACAATATTTGCCATTTGAAATTAATTCAGAGTTGAAGAAAGACAGCCTACAAGTTGACCCATTTTTGATGCTTTTACGATTCGTGACCAAATCGCACAAATTTTTTTATATATAAGCTTGTATGATGACTAGAATCATAATAATTAATTTAAATAACATATATATTAAAAAACTATTTAAGTAACATATTTTTGAAGTTTTGGCTTAAAGAAAACTAGGCCATGAATTTAGCACGTTTTTCTTTGTAATTAAAGTAAATTTCCAATTAATTAAATTTATAATTAATGGAAATTAAACACAATAATTGTAATTTTGGGAAACCCCATATGACCAAAAAAAAGTCAAGGAAAAAATTATTTTCTCCTGTTCAAAAAAAAAAAAATATATATTTCTTTTGATGGTCAGGAAAAAAAAATTCAGATAGGAAATCGGAATGAAATTTCTGAATTTCATGTTTTAAAAAAATATTCTGATACTCATTAGAACTTTTAGTTCCCAAAAATGTTCATTTGGTGTGATTCAAGTATTACGTCAGCATCGAGGGGGGTTTGAAGGTCACTTACATCATCAACCACCCCCTGTTTTGAAGATATGAAATATATATGATACTAAGCTGCTGACGGGGGAGGGGTCAGTGTTTTGCTGACTTTTGCTGACAAGGGGGGGGGGGGTCAAAAATGGCTGAAAATCTGCTTACGTAATACTTCAATGGCCCCTTTCATAAAAATATTTACAAAAAATATTAAACAAAGCATTGCACAAACGCAACGTTAGTCAAAAATGGGATTAAAAGAAAACCTCATAAAAATACATTGTGCACTCTAAATGTTTGCGCCAAGACGCTTTTTGGCAAAAAGCGATGCATGACATTAAGAGGTAACCTGAATCCTGAGATCTTTGTTGTGATCCCACCTTCCTCTACACCTGTTATGCGTTGCGTATCATTACTTTATTTCCAGTATGGACTTCGAGACGACAGCTTGTATTTCTTACGTAATCGTGAGAAATCGGAGAAATGAGCGACGCCGACGCTTTCATAGGTACTGGGTTCATCCCTTAACCATCCAACGTTTCACGAAAGGTTATTTCTATAAACTTTATTCCGATATGCGTGAACATCCTGAGAAGTTTTTTAACTATTACAGAATGTCGATCGAAAGCTTTGACAAGCTTCTTGAGCAAGTTCGTCCTTTATATCATATTTCAAGATACATCATTCCGTAAAGCCATACCACCGGAAGAACGGCTTTCTGTTACTCTGAGGTAAGGAAGAATTTTTTTTTTCAAAGTAATCCTGTGAGTGACTATTCTTTGTTCCCTTTCCTGGAAAAAGAATAATCCGATTGAGTTGAGACTTCTTTGGAACACTTCCTATTAAAGAAATCCAGTCAAGGTAGTTGAATAATGTTAGTTGACTGCTCTTGGGGTGGTGAACGTTTTTTTAGACATCATGTCGTTATTCTCCTCTTTTCTGAAAGGTGGGAAATAATAGACATTGTCATCATCTCTGCAAATCAGATTAGAAATGAATGAGCAACGAATACGTGTCCATGTTTCTCACTAATGTCGCGTAGGCATTGTAACTTTAAAATGTACAGTGGATCCCGCTTATAACGTTTCTAAAAAAAGCATCCTGAAAATGCGTTGATAACGGGAAACGCTTTAAACGGAAAATCTCGATTAGTATAAGAGATCATAAAATTTAAGTATATAAATATATAATAAATGTAAATATATAAGTCGTAATAAGCGGGACAATGTTTCAACTGGGAACGATATAAGCGGGATTCACTGTATTATGAGTTCAACAGACCAACCCAAATCTTTTACGGATTTCACGGAAAATAAAATTACAACTTTAAACAAGCAACAATAAGCAAACGATTAAACAAGCGTTGAGATTGAAAAATACCAATTTATTTGTTTCATGTGAATTAATTATCTGTAGAAGAAATCATTACTGGCGAAGCAATGAGCAACTGTCGCTGGATTAGCGGGGGTCTGGGGTCAATTCTATTGGTGGGATTGTCGATGGAGGAACGGGAAATGGTTGAATAGGTGTCTGGGAAATGGGGAGGGGATATTGGAAAGTCATTGGCGGAGGAGCATACAAATTTCAAGGTTCGCCACGTGAATACGATGTGCCTTGAGAATGATTGTGGGTAATGGGAACTTGAAGGGGGGCATGGAAACTTGAGGGTAATGGATAGGACGTTGCCTTTTCCATGATATTCAGAATTTCTATCTTTGCAAAATGTTTTTGTTCCGAGTTCAATCGCTTCATTATGGGCACCAATGACAGTGCGAAGTTCCGTTCTTCATCGCATTCATCGTGCCGAGATTTTTTGTTCATTACTTCCAACAGTTTGCTTTCAAAGTCATTACCATCTTTGGAATTCCTTTTCCGCAAGGAAGACGAATTCGGACGCACATCACTCGGTTCTAGTTGTGAAAATTATGAAACTAATTCATAGTCAAACACATTGACCGGGCGCAGGGAATCCCGTAATATAAGTTTAATTGTATAGAGAGATGGACAGATACAACCGTACAGTATGGCCGCATAAACAAGACTGATAGTTGCCACTCATATCAAAAGTAAATTGTACAAGATAAACAAAACAGAAGAGTTGCCATTCTGTAAACCAGCAGAATATAAAACTTCAACACTCCCACCAATTCTATGGTTTACAGGTAACATATATATAAAACAAACATTGTCAAAAAAAAATATATATAATCATGAAATTTTCACATTGAGCATATTTCGCAATTTTTCAAACCTCTCTTTTGGAAGGCGTTTGGTGAAAATATCGGCTATTTGATCAACTGATTTAACATATTTCACACAGATGGATTTATCCTCATATTTTTCTCTTATGAAATGGTACCTAACGTCTATGTGTTTGGTTCGCTTATGAAATACCGGGTTTTTGATGAGTTTTATGGCACTTTGGTTATCAATGCACAAGGGTACTCCATCGACATTAATAATTTCACCAAAATCCTTGAGAAGTTGAGTTAACCACAGAGTGTCGAAGCAGAGATGTATTCTGCTTCTGTGGTTGATGTAGACACAACTGACTGTTTTTGGGTAGCCCATGTCACAGCTCCATCGCTAATCTTGAACACATATCCTGATGTCGATTTTCGAGTGTCCACATCATTCGCAAAGTCAGCGTCAGAATAACCAACCAAGGTTGATTCATCACAGCTCTGTTGTGTATACTCGATTCCGTACGATGATGTACCTTTCAGGTATCTAAAGATTCTTTTGACGGCATTCCAATGACAAAATCCAGGATTTTCTTGGTACCTGCTCACGATATTAACGGCAAACATTATGTCGGGACGAGTAGTGATAGCTAGAAACATTAATGTTCCGACTGCTTCACGGTAAGGTACTGAACCTTTTTCAAGTGGTGTTGAGTCTGCAGATATTATAGCATTGGGATCCGCAGGAACACTCACCGGATTTGCATTCTCAAGAGAGAATCGTTTCAGCATTCTATGAATATAACTTTTCGAATGGATGAAGATGGAATTTTTCTTCTCAATGAACTCTATACCAACGAAAAGTCCCTTTTCACACACCACAGCTTCAAAAGTGTTCTTCAGATTATTGACGATTTCGATGAGGATGTCCTCATTTTTACAAAATAGTAAACCGTCATCTACGTAAAGGGCTAGTAACACAGTCTTTAATTTGAATGTCCCAAAATAAACTGACGAATCTGCAACTGATTGTACGAAACCATAACTTTTTAGAAAGTCTGAGAATTTCTTGTTCCAACATCTTGAAGCTTGTTTCAGACCGTACAAAGATTTCTTTAGTTTGCACACCTTGTTGTCATCGCTTGTTAATCCCGGAGGTGACTCAAGATATATTTCTTCCTCTATTTCACCATGGAGAAAAGCGGTCTTTATGTCAAATTGCATTATCTTGAGATTGCGTTGGACAGCAATAGCAAACAGAACCCTTATCGTGTCGTATCTTGAAGTTGGTGAATAGGTTTCTGAGTAATCAATTCCTTCAATCTGCGAAAAGCCTTTTGCACACAGCCTTGCTTTAAACTTCTTAATTTTTCCATCTGGGAAATATTTAATTTTGAATACCCATTTTGAAATCTGGTAGATTGACAAAGTCAAAAACTTCATTCTTCTCAAGAGCATCGATTTCTTCTTTAATCGCTTTCTTCCATTCCTGTGACTGAGGAGAACACATCGCCTCTTCATATGAAACAGGTGTTTCGATTTCTGTCACATTCGCTTCGAAGTAAGAAGGAGACTTTATTGCAGATCAATCTCGAAGATTGTACCTATGGGTTTCTCTTCCAGGATCAGGATTCTTAGATTCGTGATCAGACATATCATCTTGCATATCTTCATCACAGTTCGGGCTTATATCATTGTTTTCATCCGGAATGACATGTACTTTGGATGTTGAGGGAAGCATCTTCACATCATGGACTTCATCGAACTTGACATTTCTCGACACTTTCACAGTTTTTTTATTCGGATCGAATAATCGATAGTTGTTCGAGTCTCTATCATATCCCACGAAAATCATCTTCTTACTTTTGGGTTCCAGTTTTATTTTTTGAGAGTCCGGAATGAACGCTTCGCTTCCAAAAATCTTGAGATGATTCAGGCAATTTTTCTTTCCAGTCCAAAGTTCATATGGAGTAGAATTTGGAGCTTGACTTGTTGGTGTTCTGTTCAGAATATATACTGCAGTATTCACTGCTTCTGCCCACAAGTATTTAGGTAGCTGTTTTGCGTACAGCATTGATCTGGCACTTTCAACAATTGTTCTCATGTCTCTTTCTGCACGACCGTTTTGTTCGGGTGTGTATGGTGCCGTTGTTTCCATCAAGATGCCTTTACGAGCAAGGAAATTGTTGAACTCGTTATTGATAAATTCAGTTCCATTGTCAGTTCTGACTGCTTTGACAACATGTTGAAATTTGTTTTCACAGAGGTGAACAAATTTTCTGAACTGTTCAAATGCATCACTTTTGTGTTTTATGAAAGCAACTGAACGATAGCCTGTGAAATCATCCTTAAAAAGAATGAAATAATTTGATCCTCCCACCGATTGAACAGACATCGGTCCACAAAGATCACAATGAATTAGTTCACCTGGGATAGTCGATTTATGTTCCCTTCTTGTGAAAGATAGCTTATGTTGCTGTCCATACTGACAAGCCTCACATAAGAATTTTTCGGCATCAGAAAAATTAATATTTTCTTTCAAAATATTTCGTTCACATAGCTCTTTAAGAGCCTTCATATTTATGTGACCAGTTCTTTCATGCCATAATTGCAAGTCGTTGTTACTTGTAATATTTACCTCATCACTAAATATGACTTTGAAAAGCATTTTATACAAATTATTTGCAGTGCGAATACCTTCAGCAATTAATCTATTGTCATTATAAATTTTCACATAGTGATTTTTTTTAATTATCTTCATGTTCCTGGTAGCCAGTACACCTTCCGACAGTAAATTTCTTTTTAGACCAGGGACATATAATACTTCATGGATCTCCCCATTATTCCATGTACCATTCACGAATTTCTTAATCAAAACCTTACCTTTACCAAGAACGGATAATTCAGTGTTGTTGCCGAGCTTAATTTGACCATCTGCCTCTTGATAATCATTAAGACACTTTTTAATACACGTCATCTGAGCAGATGCGCCACTGTCAAGAATCCACTCATTTTCACCTGATTGAAGAGCACTGGAGACACTTTCAGCACTGAGCAAATCATGATTCACATCGGTAAAATTGGACGCACCACCATTTTCGGACGAACGACGATTGAAGTCGTGCTTTCGTTGTTTACATTCGGAGGCATAGTGCCCTTTCCTTCGGCAAGAATAACAGATCACTTTCGACTTGTCGAGACGCTTTTCGGATTTTTCATGACTCTGAAAATTTTTGTTTTTCGACGAATAGTACTTCTTCGGCTTAGAAACTGAGACACACGCAGTTTCACTCTGTTCGTTGCGCGAAATCGAAATCTCTTCATCGATGAGACGTGCCGTTAAATTGGCGACGGTTTGTTTACTTGAATCCATAGACAACCAGGCTTGACGAAAGTTCATGTATTTTGTCGGCAAAGTACTAAGAATTTTCGTTGTGATTGTAACATCACTCACCTCTTCACCGGCGTCCGTGATTTGACGAGCGAGGTTTTCAACTTTCGCTATATACTCCACAGCTGACTCGCTGCTTTCCATTTTCAGCTGATGAAATCTGTCCAGCATTAACATTTTGTTGAAGGCGGACTTTTGCTGATAAATCGAGTCTAGTTTGTCAATCATTTCTTTCGAGGAACGACAGTTCTGCACCAAGGATATCTGGGTCATCTCCATCGCCGAGGTGATAACAAACATCGCTGTTGCGTCAGCTTTCTCCCATCGTGCGAGGGCAGGACCTGCATCCGGTTTAGCATTCTCGCCTACAACCACGTCGTAGACTCCTTTAGCTTTCAACGCACAGTTCACCAAGAACTTCCATTGGGAATAATTCGAGCCGTCGAATTTGTTGATTGACGAAATCTCAACTGCAGCCATCGTGGTAGTCGAAACGTAAACTAACGGATTCGGAAACTAGAACTTGTTCACAAAGAACATAAATCCCTCAAAACTTACAATTAACTTGTCAACAGGGGCTGGGGACATAACCTGTGAAAATTATGAAACTAATTCATAGTCAAACACATTGACCGGGCGCAGGGAATCCCGTAATATAAGTTTAATTGTATAGAGAGATAGACAGATACATCCGTACAGTATGGCCGCATAAACAAGACTGATAGTTGCCACTCATATCAAAAGTAAATTGTACAAGATAAACAAAACAGAAGAGTTGCCATTCTGTAAACCAGCAGAATATAAAACTTCAACACTAGTTGTGGAGAGATGTGTTGCTCATTATTGACCCCACTTGCATCTGGCGGAGGAGATGCGACGTTTGAACTGGTCTCGCGCATCTGCAAGGAAGGCATCAAAAACAGTAGGGAATTGAAATGAACGTATGTTTTTTTCCTTTGCACAGCTCCCTGGCCAGATTTCCCACGCTGTGCTGCCAGTTCTTTGATAAAGCTGTCACGCATATTTTTCCATCTTTTTTGGATGTTAATCCCTGAAAAAAATAAACAGTGTAGTACTCGGATGTCATTCATATTTCAAGGGGTTGTGTAAGTATAAAAAAAATTAACTTTTTACACAGTCCCGTTTGTTACGAAACCCCTTTACAAGATCGTTGCACTGTCTCACCTGATGCCAAGAAAAAAAATTTCCTTGTTTATAAGTGAAATGAAATGTAATGCACTGATATATTCAATTTCGAGAAACGGGGAAAAGTTGGGGGATAAACAGCATTAAATGTGAAAAAACCGTTTTACCTACATTTAACACCGTTTTTCTCCCAAATTTCCTCCGTTTCTCGAACTCGAATATCGCAGTGAATACTTCACTTAGAAACAGAAGTGGCCGAGAAAAAAATGCCCATAACAAATATGAATGCCATACGTTTCTAAAATAAGCAACCCAATTAAAAATGCAATTACAAAAACTGAAGTCTGTATATGCATGATAAAATATTAGACAATGCCCATAAAAATAATTACGGCTGTCTTATTCACAGTATTAACAGCTTCTTGATTTACCAGTTTGATTAACATTGTAGTGCAATGTAGTTAAATTAAATTAAAAATTAAAAGACAAATTTAAATCACAGCCGCAATATGGATAAAGCTTTAAAAAAGTTTATTCCTGTGACCAGATTTGAATAAAATTAATGTCCTACTACATGAAAGTATTAAAATTCGTGTGTAACCAGAAATCATTACAAATTTATTGAAAAGAATTAAGAAAACATCTCAAAAAAAATAAAATGCTTCAAAATATAAGGGGGAAACTATTACATAGTAAGAGTCTCAATTTTTCTAAAACTAATAAGCTAATTAAGCTAATGAAATTACATTGTCTCATTCATCCCAAAATGTCCTATGACTTTTGGAGGGGTAAACGACGAGAAAAGAGTTCGTGTGTGTGTGTATTTTTATATGACCTAAATAGATGTATGGGGGGTGATTTATATAGGCATATATAGTTTGGAGCAGCGGTTCTCAACCGGTGATCCGTGGAGCCCTTGGGGCTCCTTGTGCACTCTCCAGGGGCTCCACGGCCACTCGAGGAAAATAAAGTAAAAAGTAGTGAATTAAAGAAAAAACAGTTATAAATATATTTAAATAGTAAAAATAAATCAGTAACTTCGATGAATAATTAAAAAATTGGCCTACAGGGCTCCGCAACAGAACGTTTTTACTCAAAAGAGCTCCGCGAGTCAGAGAAGGGTGAGAACCTCTGGCTTAGAGGGTGAGTCGCAATGAAATTCCTATAGAGGAATTTTGAGTCAGCCTTAAAATTAGACTTCAGATGAGATTTAAATTGACCTCTGGACGAGTATAAAAAACAAGCCTGCCGTTCGGAATCGGCATTAAATTGCAGGTCCCGGTCTAATTAACACTCGCGTGCAGAAAATGACCGCGGTGCGACAAAAAGTATCAAATTATCAAACTTTGAAATTGACAGAAACTGATTATAACCACGTATGAACGTGTTGTCTTTCGAAATTTTAATTTTTTAACATTTCTTTACATTGGGAAATGGCTTTTTGATCTTCTGGACAATGTCCCTATGTCCTCCCTCCCACGCACATCACTGATCCCAATATGAGTTAGGAGGTAGGAAATTTTGCTGACAGGGAGGGGGGGGGGGGTGTCAAGGTTTTGCCGACTTCCGCTGACCGGGGGGGGGGCGAGTCGAAAGTGGCTAAAAATCTGCTGACGTAATACTTGAACGATCCCCTATGATTATTGTATGTATGTGTGTATGTGCTGATGGGTTCTTTTCCTAAAGAAATCAACTATATTGTACTCGATTTTACACTCTATACTCCATATCTCTCGGTTATTTTTTACATGTTACTCGTTTTAAATTTCCTTAAAAATCATTTTCTATCAATGCATATCTACCTTTTTCAACTTTTTTCGGAGCCCCTGACCCTGATTATTTAACGACCTGTTCAATTGCACCGGCCACACTGCCCCAACACTGCCTCTGCATATGTTTTCAGGATCAGCTTGTGCTGTTGCAGGAAGTGCCACTGAGAATATTTTGGGGTGTTCGGTTGACATTTATTTGACAAATTTCGATTACTTTTTGTCCAGTTTCTTGAGACTGACCTGCACTTACTATTATTATCTACATTTTTCAGGTACCTTGCATCTGGTAACAGCATCAAATCACTGTATTTCGAGTACTTAATAGGTGCTTCAACTATCAGTGAAATTATTGAGCATACGTGTGAACATTTGTGGTTATGTTTGCAGCCTATGTACATGGCAGAAAAAACAGAAGACGATTGGTTGGTCATCGCGGCGCAATTTCTGGAACACACGTACTTCCCAAATTGCGTCGGTGCTATTGATGGCAATCACATAAGAATTGAAAGACCTGACAACTCTGGCTCAGAAGCATTCAATTATAAAAAATATTATTCATTGATATTGTTAGGCATTGCTGATGCTGATTATTGCTTTTCTGCTGTTGACGTTGGTGCTTACGGCTCCAACAGCGATTCAAGTGTTTTTATGAAGTCCCGTTTTGGTAAGAGGTTACAAAATGATCAGCTGAATTTTCCAGCGGCAGTGAAAATTCCAAATTATGAAGAGGGAACACCATTGCCATTCGTTTTGGTAGGGGATGAGGCCTTTCCTCTGTCAAAACATCTAATGAGGCCATATCCGAATAAAACTTCTTCAATATTGCAGAAGATTTATAACTACAGGCTGTCCTATGCTAGACGAACAGTGGAGTGTGCATTTGGTATTTTAGCTAACAAATGGAGAATTCTTCATAGGCCATTAGATGTCAGACTCGCGATGTGTGACCATATAATTAAAGCTTGTTGTATATTGCATAATTATGTAAGGAAAAATGATGGCAAAGAAATTCAAAACGAAGGACTGGAAATACAACTTGAAAGTGATGCCCCACTCCGATCCCGCCCGACCCAGAAAGATATGCTAATAAGAGCCGCGTTTAGCGAATACTTCACTTCTCCTGTCGGTGCAGTGAGTTGGCAGTATGACAAAATTTAAGCTTACATGACGGGTGAGTGCATGTACATGCAATAATGGAGATAAATGCATCATGAGAGAGAAACATGTAATTTAGAAATGTGAAAGTAATAAAAATATTTGAAATATGTTTACCTGCTTCTTTTTTTTCGTCCTCCGAAAAAGTCATCCAATTTTCACAGACATCTTGATACACTTCGTGCCACAGCTTTAATTTCAAAATTCGGTCACTATATTGCCTAAGAGTTTTGTCATATAAAGCCGGTCTTTTTTCAACCGCGCTTATGATTTTTTCGGAATAACTATCGCTAGCCATTAACGACTCAGAATCTGCTGAAGACATGGTGGCACAAAAAAATTTCGTTGACACAGCTGACTAATGGAACTGGTAAATAAGAAATGAGGTGGATAAAATATGATTAGTAATGTACTGCAGCACTATGCAAGCGTCCTCACGCGTTCCAATAATAAGCGTAGCTGCGGCTTCAGATTGGCTTACTGATACCAAAACCTGTCTGAAGTTGGACACCTCTACGGTTCCATTACAATTAAATTAAGCCGTTCGGTATTGCCGACATTCTGTGTTGTAGGATTATGGCGGTGCCTTTCAAAGTTGTCCCATGTAGAAGATGTCCGAGTTGACAGGTTCCACGAAATTTGTTTTATGTTTCGCGAAGTCCCTTTTTTTAAAAGACCATTCGTTTTCCCAAGGGCGTGCATGGAAGGTTAGTCAATTGGGCTTAAATGGAAGTGCAGTATCTAAATTTTATGACTTTTCCCAACAGGTCTATTGCCCTTAAAATAGATAATGGTTTTTCTTATAATTCTCAGAAATCCGGATGAAGGCAAACAAACTGAAAAACGGTTACCTACTGGTATACCCGTTTGGAAGGCCTTGGCGGGGGTTCTTGAAACTTTTGCCCCTCGCGGCTTCTTCGGCCTGCTCGTAAGAATAGCAAGAGCCATTCCAAAGCACTGCAGGGGTTCACGGCAATGCAAAGCCGTCGTGACGTCCTTCCGAGCGATAATGCCGAAAATTCCGAGAAAAAGCGACCCACACCTCGGGTGTACATCAGAAATAAGGGGGGGGGGGAAGGGACTACTTTGCGAAATCAGCAAAGCTGTTCGTGGAACCAAGGCCATCTTAAAGCCACCCATATTCGCGTGACCCTGGGCTTCTTGTTCACATAGGGCCTACATGACCAGATGTAACATAATGGTTTAGAGCAGGCATCTTCAACCTGTTGCTCGCGAGCACCGCGGTGCTACCTGAAGCAACTGGAGTTCTCGAAGCTCCTGTCCAATAATTGCTTGCTGGAATTCGATCGACGTTTCAATCAAATTACCTCGTTCAAATTGCATTCGAGGATTAAAATCATCCTGATTTTTCATGCATACGTATGATCAAACTTGTAAGGGTGCTCTCCTTTCGATGATGGGTACAGCGAGTGCTCACGACTAGGAAAAAGGTTGAGGACCTCCGGTTTAGAGTGTAAATAATTACATAATGGGTGATTACAGTTTAAGTTCTCGTACTTCGAGTAGTTTTTCCTCAAAAACTGTTTAACCGAGTACATCCAAATTTTCAAGATATCTAAATGAGACCGTGGGGAGATTTATGAAGTAAAACAAATACAGTCTAACCCCATTTTAACGAATATCGTTACAGTGAAAATCTCGTTCTAACGAAAACTTTTCTAACCTCCCACAACAGTTTACATAGGCACAACGGCAACAACCTGGAATTCCTGTACAAGGATATTTCGTTGTAACGAAGTGATCCGGTCTCTTGGAAGTTTGCTATAATGGGATTAAGCTGCAGTTCAATTAGAAATACAAAGCCACAACAGGCAAATTGCCCAACGAGGTGGCTGACTTAAGAACATCATGGATCCCCGAGCCATTTTTTGGAGGTCCTACCTACTACTGCTACACCACACATGCACCCCCCCCCGCGAAACCCCCCAATGAACCCCCAACGAATCGGTACATGCGGGAATGTGCGTGTACGTGTAGTGCAACCTGACGTAAAGTTTGTTTCTGTGTAATGCTTGTTATGTGTAGTGCTGTCATCTGCCCCCAGTTTTTCTAACTATGAGTGAAGTGTTATGATTGAACGATTTATCGTTGTAGGACTGTTGCTCTCTGTGGCGAGACTTTTTAACGGGGAGATCGGCTCGCATTTGCGCCTTGAAGTTGGGAACCACAGAAAACCAACTTCAGCCGACCACCACTGTGGGGTTCGAACCCGGATCCTCGCATCACGAGTCCGGCACTATAACCACTCGACCACCACAGCGGCAAAAAGTGCAATTACTTGGAGGTGGGTGGATTTGAACCCATGTACCCTGAATTCTTCCCATCTCTAACCCCGTATCTTACCCCGTATCTTACCAACCCACCACTACTACAGCGCTTCGACCAGCAAGTGAAAAAGTGCCTCCCCCCCCGTCCTGGGGAAAGATGGGGGGGGCAGCACGAGAAGGAAATACGGTACAAAGGGCCATTAGCTCACAAAAAAATTGGCAACCACTGGAACATGTATTTTCGTTTAATGTAATTTTTTTTTAAATTTATTCAATCACACATGATACAGTATAACGCTATATAATAATATTAAGAACATCCATCAACGGAGGATTAATAAATTCGTTGTGATGAACACGAAGAACCGTGGTAACGAAAAACTTCATAAAAACTTCTTCGTTCATCATTTCTCCCGAGCAGTTATCAGATGATTTTTTCCAGATGATGCGATGACACGAAGGGAACGTAATGTCCTCATACGAAATTATTTACATGCTTCACACTAAATCCGTTTCCAGACACAGATTTATGGCTTCGCCACGTGCTGGCTATTCGAATTGCTCTGCCCCCTATTCACGTTATAATTTAAAGTTCTTGACCACGAATTACTCAAATTTGCCGCCCCTCTGAACTTGCTACCCCGGCCCGCTTAATACCCTGTACATACGACATCAGGGCCGCAACTAGAGAGGAGCAGGTGGGACTGGTGCCAGGGTCGTCTTAAGAGTATTATGGGGCCCCTGGGCCAAGTGGTTTTTAGGAGGCCCTACATGGTAAATCCTTGAAAATTTCAATCGGATCTCATTTTTGGAAGGCCCCTCTTCTGTTGAGGCACCCGGGCCGTGCTCTGGTGGGCCCATGCGTTAAGACGGCACTGACTGATGCTCTGAACTCCGAGCCAGACAGGAGCGCAAATGTTAACCTTTCATCTCTCATTCAATATTAAAAGGGAGTGCCAAAATGCGTGCTTGCCCCGGCTGACCACGCATGTCGTTTTGGCCCTATACATCAGTATGTATGTTGCAAGGTTTAAGGTACATACAGGGCCGCAGCTGGATACTTTTTTAACTGGAGCTAGCAAGCTTTTGGCGTCCCCGTGTAAGGAAAGGTTAGGAGTGGTGTTAAAGGGGCAATTCGGCGCCCCCTCTAGTTCAGCACTCGATACAGTGGACCCGCTCTCCCTAGTTGCGGCTTTGTAAATCAAAAACTGCTTGAAAAGAACGGTAGGTGTGAAAATTGTCTTAGTGCACTCTTCGATATTACCCGCATACAACGTTTTGTCTAGATCAGCGGTTCTCAATCTTTTTTGACCCACAGAGCCCTTTCCAGTATATAATTTCTATGGCGGAGCCCCGTAGGCCTATTTTTTATTTATTCATCAAAGTTACTGATTTATTTTTATTCAAAAATATCAATAATTATTTTTTTCAAATTTACTGGTTCTTTTTTTATTTTCCTCGAGGGCCGCGGAGCCCTTGGGAGTTCACACGGAGCACCGGTTGAGAACCGCTGGCCTAGATGGTTTTTTTTCATTGCAAAAACACAGATAGACAGCCACATTCATATACGATACAAAAATAAATACCAAAAAGACAGAATAATGAAAGCAAAACACACACACAATGCAGCTCTTAGGGGCATATTTCATCCCCGGTTCATACTTAGGCGTTTGATATGGAGAATTTGCAAATATAAAAATATATTCCTTCAGATGTCTGATTATTTTTACTTCTAATTTTTTATGAATTTATTATAAATGGTTGGGCCCCGTGGTAATTTGTACTCTTTTGGGTGAGGTAACTAATTGGTTTTTTGCTAAAACGTTATAATCGGGATCCAATGCATTTCATTCAAGTGTTCTAAAATATACATCTCGGTTTTAGCGTAATCACGTTAGTTTATGAATGTCATTATAACCGAGTTTTAATGTGTGCTCATGTAGAGCAAAAATATTTCACTAGTTAGAAAATTTTTTTTTCTTCATTGGTTTTTTTTATTGTTATCAGTGCAAAAGCGCCAAACAAAGAATTAGCTTCTGTCGAATAGAACTTCACCATACAGTTCTTCGAATTTGTCTTTTCCCCTCATTTTTATGGCAACCTGAGAAGGAGAGCAATTCCTTTGTCCAGTGCATCCGAAATCCCATCACCCTCCTTGTCAAACCACTTAATAAACAATGGAAGAGAGCAACCGCAGGTCCAGCCGAACCATCATCAGGGAGCTCAAGCCTTCCCAATACATGATGGCAGCTTTCCGGTTACCCCAACCGTCCAAAAAAATGTGGATTTTCTCGGTTGAAAAAACCTCGCTCAGCGGTTGCAGTTGTATCTGTGCGTTGATAGAATAAAACTATAGATGATGCCTTCCCCCCCAACCTCAACCGCGTCCAACCGCGCCGTAGTCAGGTCCCAGCCTAAGCGCGGTTGCAGGAGGTTGACGTTGGGGGGAAGGCATCATCTTTAGTTTTATTCTGTCAACCCGCAGATACAACTGCAACCGCTGAACGCGGTTTTTTCAACCGAGAAAATCCACATTTTTTTGGACGGTTGGGGTAACCGGAAAGCTGCCATCATGTAATGGAAAGGTTTGAACACCCTGATGACGGTTCGGCTAGACTCGCGGTTGCTGTCTTCCATTGTCTATTAAGTGGTTTGACAAGGAGGGTGATGGGATTTCGGATGCACTGGACAAAGGAATTGCTCTTCTTCTCAGGCTGCCATAAAACATCAGGGGAAAAGACAAATTCGAGGAACTGTATGGTGAAGTTCTATTCGACAGAAGCTAATTCTTTGTTTGGCGCTTTTGCACTGATAACAATAAAAAAAACCAATGAAGAAAAAATTAAATTTTTCTAACTAATAAATTTTTTTTGCATACATTACATGAGCTACATGAGCATACATTAAAACTCGGTTATAATGACATTCATAAAGTAACGTGATTACGCCGTTAAAACTGAGGTATATATTTTAAAATACTTGAATGAAATGCATTGGATCCCGATTATAACGTTTTAGCAAAAAACCAATTAGTATCTCATCCAAAAAGTACAAATTACCACGGGGCCCAACCAATTTCTAATAAATTCATAAAAAATTATCAGAAGTATGAACCGGGGAGGTAATATGTCCCTAAGAGCTGCATTGTGTGTGTTTTGCTTTCATTATTCTGTCTTTTTGGTATCGTATATGAATGTGGCTATCTGTTGTTTTTGCAATGAAAAAAACATCTTGACAAAACGTTGCATGCGGGTAATATCGAAGAGTTGCACTAAGACAATTTTCACACCTACCGTTCTTTTCAAGCAGTTTTTGATTTACATACACACACAAAGCCGCAACTAGGGAGAGCGGGTCCATTGTACACGGTGCTGAACTAGAGGAGCGTCGAATTACCCCTTTAACCACTCCTTCTAACCTTTCCTTACCCGGGGACGCCAAAAGCTTGCTAGCTCCAGTTAAAAAAGCGTCCAGCTGCGGCCCTGTATGTACCTTAAATCTTGCAACACACATATTGATGTACAGGGCCACAATGACATGCGTGGTCAGCCGGGGCAAGCACGCATTTTGGCGCCCCCTTTTAATATTGAAGGAGAGATGAAAGGATAACATTTGCTCACCCCTCTCACTTGGAGTTCGGGGCATCAGTCAGTGTCCTCTTAACACATGGGCCCGGGGGCCTCAAGAGAAGTGAGGTCTCACAAAAATGAGATCCGGTTGCAATTTTCTAGGATTTACCAGGTTGGGACTCCGGAAAACCACTTGCCCCGGGGCCCATGATACTCTTAGGACGGCCCTGGCATCAGTCCCGCCTGCTTCTCCCTAGTTGCGGCCCTGGTGCCGTATGTACATGGTGTTACGCGGGCCGGGATAGCAAGTTCGGAGTGGCGGCAAAATTTTTTTCCTGACCATCAACAGAAATAATTTTTTTTGGCACATGGGGTTTCCCGAAATTATAATTATGATTAATTTCCATAAATTAGAAACTTAGTTAATTGGAAATTTACTTTAATTACAAAGAAAAACGTGCTAAATTCATGTCCATTATTATGTTATTTGAATAGCCAGTCATCATATACAAAAACAATTGTGCGATTTGGTCTCGAATTGTAAGAGTGGTCAAAAATGGACAACTTTTGGGTTGTCTTTCTTCAACTCCGAATTAATTTCAAACGGCAAATATTGTTACAGTATATTAAATATAATTTAATTACCTGAAAAGTTTTATTAGTATATACAGTAAAACCCCTCTTTTGCGGACACTGACAGGACTAAAAAATTCGTCCGTGAAAGAGGGGTGATCGTTAATCAGGGGTTTGAAATACATACTTTTATATATTATACAATTGTAAATTATTATTTGGCCGTAAAAGAGGTGGGTGACCGCATCTGAGGAGTGTCCGTTAAGAGGGGTTTTACTGCAATGCAACTTATGAGCACGAATTTGCATGATAATCGTAGCCAACTTCAGCTTGGCGAAAATAATTTAGCTATTCCCGAAATGCCACGTGACATTAAAAAATAAAAATCCCCGGTTGCTAACAGCAGTATGTGTTTCACGCGAAATTCCACGGTTGCTGATAAGATCAACCGCGCCAGCAGAACCGTAGTGTGCCGTTAGCCTAATTGTATGCTATCAGCGGCTTTTTTTTCGCTGAGTAGAAAAAAAAGACCGACTGCTGAAATATTGTTAATTGAACGCATGTGTTGAATGGGTCTTGCAAAACGATCTTTTCCTCTCCCTATAGAAATATTTGGTTCCGAGGAAAAAAGAAGCTATATGCGTTTGCAATTCCCCGTGGTGCCGGCTTTGATTTGAACACCACAAAACAAATCACAATGGTTAGAAGAAAATGACAACGACATTTGGTTAATGGTGCCCTTTTTTAAGTAAAATTCTGTTTTGTCAACCCTAGGGGATAATGAGCAAGCCAGACGTCTGGGAAAGTGTGCAGACTTCTCAAACATGAATTCATTGGTGACTTAGAGCCAGCAATCGCCTTAAAATTCTGATTCTATGAATAGGTTCTCCGTGGGTGAGGGGGGTAGATGGTGGCTTTTACCGTTGGCAGTACGGAAAAGTAATGGAAAAAAAAAACATGTAAATATAGTGATTTAATTAAAATACTTTTTTTTAATTACTCAAAAAATGTTCCTTCACTTTTCCATTGTACAACATGATGTATAATTTGTGTATGCATGTATGTTCAGGAAAGAGATTTTCGTGGTGCATGCGATCACAGTGTTTGATCTCGTTTATCGAATCATCTTTTCTTTCGTGCACAAGAATCATTGTTGAGATTTGTCTTCTGTAAATATAGAATGCTAAAATGATTATTTACATGCGTTCTGGAAGTAGTAGCGGAGAGGTTTCCTGGTGATAATTAAAACATTGTGTATCTTCCCTTTTTATTTGAAGTCATTTATGTATTTTTTCCTTCACACTGCAAGAAGAATATACAGGAGTAGTGTTGCTGAGGGAGTATCGTCCCGAGAGATTGGAAACTGGCTAACGTTGTTCCGATATTTAAGAAGGGCAGTAGAGAAGTGGTGTCAAATTATCGTCCAGTGAGTTTGACGAGCTCCCTCTTGAACATTTTGGAAATTATCATTAAAAGGCAATTTGTGAAGTGGATAGACGAGAATAATGTATTGTCGGATAATCAGCATGGGTTCAGGAAGGGGAAGTCATGTGTAACTAACCTCCTTTGTTTCTACGATTACGTGACTAAGGCTTTGGGTAAGAGCAAAAATGTCGACGTTGTTTACCTTGATTTCCAGAAGGCATTCGATCGGGTCCAACATGGCAAACTCTTGAAGCGTTTACACTAGATTGGAATAGGGGGCAACTTGCTGAATTGGATAGAATCGTGGTTAAGAGATAGGTCGCAACGAGTTATGGTGAACGGGGAATTCTCTGGTTGGACAGACGTCACAAGTGGAGTTCCTCAGGGAAGTGTCTTTGGCCCCATACTTTTTTCACTTTTTATCGACAAAGTCGATCAGGGTATCGATGGGATTACTAGCAAATTCGCAGATGATGTGAAGCTAATGGGGGTAATCGGGAATGAAAGCGATAGGGAGTTGCTCCAGACCAACTTAAACAGGATTGCAGCATGGGCAAATGAATGGAGCATGACGTTTAGCGTAGATAAGTGCATGGTCGCTCATTTTTGTTCGAACAACCCACGGTTCTCTTACGAGTTGAATGGTGTCACTATCCCGGATGCAACTAGGGTCACCGACTTGGGAATTCTCATTGACGAGCGACTTAGGTTTTCTGAACATTGTTCAGCGGTGGTCAAAAAAGCGAATAGAATGCTTGGTCTCATTTTCAAAAAGGTCTCTTCGCGTTCTCCTAAAGTCATTCTTCCGCTTTTTCGAGGCTTAGTTCATCCTGGACTGGAGTATGCTGTAAGGTTTTGGAGACCATACCTACAGAGGGACATAGACTTGGTTGAAGGGCTGCAGAGAAGAGCTACGCGTGTCCTTATTGGCACACAGGGCTTGAGTTATGAAGAGAGACTTCATTTTTTGAACATGTTTACATTGGATGAACGCAGGTGTCGAGGAGATATGATCGAAGTGTTCAAAATTTTCAATGGGATGGATAGGATGGACCATGAACTTTTAGTACACCGCCAATCGACTGCTTTTACAAGGGGACACCAGTATCGATTGTTGAGGGACAATGCAAGGTTATGGTGTCACAGGGAGTTTTTCTCTAATAGGGTTGTTAATAAATGGAATAGCTTACCCCCGGAGGTAGTAAATTGTAACACAATTGACACGTTTAAAAAGAAATACGATAAACATGTTGGGGTAAATCGAGAAGCTATCCATTCATAGAATAAGACAACCATAAGTATTCTTTATGGGCGTTGTATAATATTTTATCATGTGTATATATTGTTTATAATTTGTGTTAATTGCATTTTTAATTGGGTTGCTGTATTTTTGAAATATATGGCATCCATATTTTTATGGGCATCTTTTTATCAGCCACCTCGTTGGGCATTTTGTCTGTTGTGGCGTTGTATTTGTATTTGTAAGTCGGGAAAAATGGAAATACAAACGTCGAACCATTTCTCCTTCGTCTATGAATCTCAATATACAGCATCTCATTTCACTAGGATGTTTTTAATACATGTTTCTATGTGTGTGTTTATTTATACTTATGTTGAGCTTTGAATTTTAATTTTGGTAATAGCTCTGGAATAAACGATTCTGTAGTATGATTTTTTTTTTTGTGGTATAAACTTCAGATAACAAAGCTGTCATTATTGTATTTATTATTATTTTTCAAATTTTATTTTCTCAGCGACTTTTTTTTTGTATTTTTAACTACATTGATGAGACTATTGATTGATGTTTCTTATCCCTTTTATACATGGCATAAGAGCAATAAGCTTCCTTATGATTTTCAGCAGTAAATGAGTATAAAGTAATGAAAAAGTAATGGGTATTGAGCATGGGCGGAGATACGATGCCCCCCCCCCTCCCCAGCGTTAAAGGGGGAGTCGACTAATCTAATGTATATATTTATATAGGAATTGGCATCATCGTGCCCTTCCCCAGACCTCCATGACTATCTCCGCCTATGGTATAAAGCAGCTTTCTCAAAGTGTGCGTCACTGTTTCTAGGGGCATCGCCAACCCTTATGTGAGGTGTCTCGGCGAGCTTGAGATATTGATATGTGCACCTATCTATGCTTTGAAGAAGTTACGGAAAATGTTTATACGGGAAAATATCTATTAATCTATCCTGAAGAGCCGCTGACAAATCATGAATTAGGCAAGGGAGCAGTGGTCGACAAAAGTTTGTGAACCATTGGTATAGGGAAAAGTGTTCCACTGAGAGAGAGATTGTAAAGTTAATGCTAAAATAAGAAGGCGAGATATCTAGTTAAACCACTCAAAGGGTTCAGATACGTCTGAAATCGGCGATGAAACGTACTGTCTCAAGTCTATTGCTGTGACTACCGTTGTGGTATTCAGATTCTATGATGCTCATTTTATTCTCATGCTTAATGGATATACAGGGTGTATGGGAAAGTCCCTTGGACGTGAAATGACTAGCAAACAAAAAGAGCTACAGCTATGCAATTCCTCACAAGGAAAGGGTATTTCTTCAAAACTTTTAATTAAAAAAATGCACTTTCAGTGCAATATTTGAGCTATGTTCAAATGGTGATTGGTATGATTGGTATTATACAAATACAAATACAAATACAACGCCACAACAGGCAAAATGCCCAACGAGGTGGCTGATAAAAAGATGCCCATAAAAATATGGTTGTCATATGTTTCAAAAATACAGCAACCCAATTAAAAATGCAATTAACACAAATTACAAACAATATATACACATGATAAAATATTATACAATGCCCATAAAGAATACTTATGGTTGTCTTATTCTAAGAATGGATAGCTTCTCGATTTACCCCAACATGTTTATCGTATTTCTTTTTAAACGTGTCAATTGTGTTACAATTTACTACCTCCGGGGGTAAGCTATTCCATTTATTAACAACCCTATTGGAGAAAAATTCCCTGCGACACCATAACCTTGCATTGTCCCTCACCAATCGATACTGGTGTCCCCTTGTAAAAGCAGTCGATTGGCGGTGTACTAAAAGTTCATGGTCCATCCTATCCATCCCATTGAAAATTTTGAACACTTCGATCATATCTCCTCGACCCCTGCGTTCATCCAATGTAAACATATTCAAAAAATGAAGTCTTTCTTCATAACTCAAGCCCTGTGTCCCAATAAGGACACGCGTAGCTCTTCTCTGCACCCCTTCAACCAAGTCTATGTCCCTCTGTAGGTATGGTCTCCAAAACCATACAGCATACTCCAGTCCAGGACGAACTAAGCCTCGAAAAAGCGGAAGAATGACCTTTTTGAAAATGAGACCAAGCATTCTATTCGATTTTTTGACAACCGCTGAACAATGTTCAGAAAACTTAAGTCGCTCGTCAATGAGAATTCCCAAATCGGTGACTCTAATTGCATCCGGGATAGTGACACCATTCAACTCGTAAGAGAACCGTGGGTTGTTCGAACCAAAATGAGCGACCATGCACTTATCTACGCTAAACGTCATGCTCCATTCATTTGCCCATGCTGCAATCTTGTTTAAGTTGGTCTGGAGCAACTCCCTATCGCTTTCATTTCCGATTAACCCCATTAGCTTCACATCATCTGCGAATTTGCTAGTAATTCCATCGATACCCTGATCGAGTTTATCGATAAAAAGTGAAAAAAGTATGGGGCCAAGGACACTTCCCTGAGGAACTCCACTTGTGACGTCTGTCCAACCAGAGAATTCCCCGTTCACCATAACTCGTTGCGACCTATCTCTTAACCACGATTCTATCCAATTCAGCAAGTTGCCCCCTATTCCAATCTCGTGTAAACGCTTCAAGAGTTTGCCATGTTGGACCCGATCGAATGCCTTCTGGAAATCAAGGTAAACCACGTCGACATTTTTGCTCTTACCCAAAGCCTTAGTCACGTAATCATAGAAGCAAAGGAGGTTAGTTACACATGACTTCCCCTTCCTGAACCCATGCTGATTATCCGACAATACATTATTCTCGTCTATCCACTTCACAAACTGCCTTTTGATGATAATTTCCAAAATTTTCGAGATGGAGCTCGTCAAACTCACTGGACGATAATTAGACACCACTTCTCTACTACCCTTCTTAAATATCGGAACAACGTTAGCCAGTTTCCAATCTCTCGGGACGATACCCTCAGCAACACTACTCCTGTATATCTGTGCGACTGGCCCCAACAATTCATTAGCACCTTCCCTGAGAACCCTGGGATAGATATCATCTGGTCCTGGTGCTTTGCTTGCACATACATTTCTTAGAAGATTTAGGACCTCCACGTCTTCCACTTGAATATCGTTGAGCGTTTTATTACCCCATGCAACACCCGTATATCGAATATCATTATCTCCATTAAAAACCGACGCGAAAAAGTCATTGAAAGCACTACACATGCCTACATTGCTCTCTACTTTTGAGCCTCCTATCGAGAGGGGGCCAACTGTCCCCTTACATCCATTATTGACGTATCGAAAAAATGATTTTGGGTCAGAGCCAATGTTATCTGCCAACCTAGATTCAACTTGCTTTTTACTATCCCTTATCGCTTTCTTCAACAGTCTTCTTTTATCAGTAAACAATGATAGGTCACCTCGTCCACTTTTATACTCTCTGAATGCTCTTTTCTTTTCAAGATAAAGGTTCCGCACGCTATCCGTGAACCATAGAGGGTGTGATGTACAAACACGCTTTTTTCGAACAAAGGGTATGACGTCGTGCAAAACAGAGGACAGCTTCGTACTAAATTCTTCCCATTGACTTACCACCCCTACTGATTCCAACCGGTCTTTGAAAACTTCCGCTAACCTTCTTCGCAAAACATCAAAGTTAGTTCTCTGAAAACAAGGAACCAGTCTTTTGTTATCAACCTTACCCGAGGAAAAGTTACAGAGAAATCTGACGATACGATGATCACTGGAAGAAAACTCTTCCCCCACCGAAACATGTTCAACTAGATCCTCAGAACTAGTAAGAACTAAATCCAAAATAGCAGTACCCCTAGTGGCTTCTGATACATGCCGATACAAAAAATTTTCGAGCACCAACTTAAGAAAGTCTCTTTCATACTGATTTCCAGATGAAAGGTTCTCCCAATCAATACCTGGGTAATTGAAATCCCCTAGTATGAGAACCCTCTTTCGCTTACACATGTAGGAAATTTCATCATGCATTTTGGCGATATAGTTTTGATCCCTATTCGGTGGATTGTAACAAACCCCAACAATAAGCTTATGACGTCTTTTGTTCTCAAGTTCAACCCATATGGTTTCAATATCACTTCTCTGCACGTTACACTCTCTAGCCTTCAAACATGATTTCACGTATATCAACACTCCACCCCCTTTCCTATCAGATCTATTTCTCAAAAAAGTATCGTATCCGGAGATGTGTAAGAAAGATTCATCCCCATCGTTTGCCCAAGATTCTGTAATGGCTATAAGATCCAAGTCCTCCACAACTATCATAGTTTCTAAAAAATCTTTCTTGTTACCCAAGCTCCTGGCATTTATTAACACACATTTTAATTTGCCCGGTGGTTTGTTGTCAATCGAGAAGCCATCCAAGTCAGAGGTGGGTAATTCCCCGTCAGTACTGTTGTGATTATCATTAACTAACCCGCATTCCCGACTACGTGGTCTGGGAGTAAAAAACCTGACCTAAGACTATCGTAAACCTCCCAGACCCCTCTCTTATTTAGATGGATCCCATCCGAACGAAGCCACCTATCGGTAAATGCGGGAAGCTCCAAGAACGTGACCCCAAGTGAGGAGCAAATGTCCTTCAGGCCTATATTGAATTGGTGGATCCTACTCCTATATCCCCTACTACCCCTTGGCAGCACTGGAATCACTGCCACATCTGAACCCCCCTCCCTAGCGGATAATAGTAAATCCCGGTATTCTGACAGAGACTCACTAATATTCGCTCCTACCTGATTTGTTCCCACCCACAGAATCACCCGCAAGGGCAACTTTCGGCGATGAAAAACGTCTCGAACGTTGCCAATCTTCCCCCCAGGAAGACAACAGCGCTCGAAACCCCGAAAATCCCTACACACTCGGTTCCCAAGTTCCCTAACCATAGAATCGCCGATGATTAAACCCCTATCACTATCCCCCTCTACCTCATCCACGACCACCCATTCGCCCTCTAAAATGTCGTTGTTCGTGGAGATTGCTTCTTCATCAACAGGTGGCTCGACGACCAGAGGGTCCGTTATAACCGGACCCTCTAGCACCCTAACTTTTTCCCGTAAAGCTTCGACCTCGTGTTCCAGCCTTTTTCTATCCAAGCACCCTTTACAATTGAAACTATCAGCTACTATACCCCTAGACCAGGGAAACCTCCCGTCGCAAGCTCTACACAACAATAGTCGAGGTCGAGGCATACTAACACTATTGCTAAAGCTAGATAATAATAATAATACTTAACAATACGAAAATGAGAAACGTTAACTGGAAATTAAAATAATGTAAAATACATTACCATGCAAAATATACGTAAGAGATTATACGAAAAAATTACGTAAAGTAGAATGCTCAGCACTAAATCACGAAGAATAAAATAAATATGTATATAAAGAATACAACACCCTCTAAAAAAAAATATTAAGCTACGAAGTACAATTTATACTTATTAGAATTAGCTAACTATCTCAAAACACTAACACTACAACAATAGGCCCAAATGGAAGGAAAACAACGTTATTGAGAGTACCCGGGAAAAAGTATACACTGTTTGCTAACACTAACGTCCAAAACCTACGAACTTATATCAAAGAAGCGAGCGAACCTGGCGAGAAAACAACGAAAATGAAATGCGAACGAGAAAAATAAATATAAGTCGATCGAAAATACACAACGAAAATTTAAAAAAAAATGAGAGCAATATAAAAAAAAAACCACTTATCTCACAATCCAACGTGCGCTAAAAAAAAAGAAAATCACCGCAGAATATGACCCAACAATAAACAACACGCTAAGTAAAACTCACGAGAACGAAGAAAAACACAAAGAAAGACACAAAATGGCGCACTGGCGTGTCGGTGAGCGGAGCGCGATAATAGCACGTCCGTTCCCAACGACGGCGGAGACGGTATTGCTGAGCAATACCATTCAAATGATTGGTATTGCTTTAGCAATACGAGCAGATACGTTCCGGCGTCCCTGTGTGTATCTGAGATGTTAACTTGAAGAAAGGATCATTCTAAAAACTACTTAATGCCTAAAAAATGGAGATTCACATATGTATACTTCTGGAGCGAAGAGGTTACACATGTTACATATACACTTTACACGAAATTTCATTTTTTTATAATTTAGAAAAAGTACTGACGCGATGAGGTTTTGCAGTTTTCTTGAAAAATTTATTTTATTCCTGAAATATTATGTAAGAGTTTACATTTTTGTGTGATAAGGTTATAAAAGGTTTTTCAGGAATGTTGGAAATGAAACTTTTGCTTGTTATTTGAATATTTCATTAATGAATATGGTATGAGTGTGTGAATGTGTTACATTAAATAACATAATACAGTATATGATGCATTATATACTCATAATAAATGTATGATTTAGAGTAATTGTAATATTGTAATGTTCTTGGAAGATAATTTTTTTGTTTTAATAATTCCCGGTGAAAATAAAGTTTTGAAATTAAAAGTGGCAAAGTGAATGAAAAGAGAATATTTAAAAATATAAATGAAATAGGCTGTGTATGTATGTATGTATACATAAGAGATCGGCTATATAATAAATATTAAAAACTCAAAAGTCTTAAATTATTAGGAATTATCCCTTATGGAAAATAAAAAAATTTCGTTTTTCAATATTTGTTTATATTATATAATTGATTTTTTTTCAAATCTGATACTCCCTAAATATTTTACAAAAGAATGAATGAAGGAAAGTTTGTCCAAATTAAATTAAATTTAATTGAAATCAAAAAATAAATATCAACTTGATCGAGTCAAATTTCGTTACAGCAATATCCTAGCATTGACATGAAATCACCAGGTTCTGCGAAAACGAGCCAAATGTAATAGCGCAGAACCTGTTCTTTCCCCAACAGTGCTGCTGATCTTTTCTTCACGTTCGACAAGTTTTGGGCGCGGTAGCCCGGTCGATAAGATACTCGCCTAAAGTACCAAAGGATGTTTAGAGGTGTCGCGAGTTCGATACCCGGTTCGTCCTTGTCAGAAAACTTTCCTGACACAGGGGGACAAGAAAGAAAAAAACGGCGACTTGACCGCAGCAAAAAATTGCTACCGCAGGGAGTCCCCCATCGAGGGGTTAGCGCACCAACCTCTCGACGAGTATAAAAAATAAGCCTGCCGTTCGGAATCGGCAATAAATTATAGGTCCCGGTCTAATTAGCCCTCGTGTGCAGAAAATGATCAAATGATCGACAAGTTTTACAAGTCACGTCTATTATATATCTTTAGTCTGGTTTTGCTCCATTAAACATTAGTAGTTCATCCAACAAAACTTCACCACAATCGATGTGATGTCGAATATTTCATTGCCGTATTCACTCTAGCTCGAAACTGTTCTTTTGTTTAATCACAATTCGTTGCCTGAAAATAACAAAAAAAAAAAAAAGTTGATAACGTTATCTTGACAAGAAAAAATGTGTGGTTTTATTTCATAATTTTTCTTTTTTGTCAAGATTAGAGTGTGAAATACAAAGATATTGTTAAAAGCGATTAGAATAATAACGAAAAAGAATCGATGAAAAAGTACGATGAAATGTTTCAAATAAACATGCAATTTCTATTTATGACAGTGGCAAAGATAATTGTTGCAGTGAAATATGTTTAAAAGATTTGGTGTTTTTGTTACCGCATGTTGGATTTTACTTCACGAGGTGAGTATTATTCATTATGTATATCTCACTAGAAATTTTTACTCATATTTTCAAAAGCACAAATCGATTAGAAATAAACAGACATTAAAGAGACCCCGAAGGTATATATATTAAAATAAATATTTCAGGTGTGGAAGAATTTCTACTCTAATATAAAACCACAAACTCAACATATGCCTGTTTCTATGCAACTGAAATCGGTTACGATTTTGGGTCATTTAACTCCCGAATATATCGGGAAACGTTTGACCTATTGGGATCAAGTTATGCGTATGTACCGCGAGATATGTATATATCACCAGTGTTCCCAACACACAGGGTCCGGATACCTAGGGTTGACCATTCGACAGATACCTTCATGGGGAAGTTGACAGGTTTCACCTTGAGGGGCCGTGGATGAATCTTTTTTTTTTTTTTTGTTTTTAACACTAAAATTCGCAATAGCAAAAGCCCGAAATAAATTCAGTATATGGCCCCACTAAAAATGTGTGCATTGGGTCTCCGCTACTGGATGTGGGGGCCCATAGCATTTTGTGGTTGCAAATAGCTTTTTTTTCGTGGTCATCACAGGAGGAAGTGTGACAGGGCTCCAGCTTGAAGGCCCCCGTGGAGAAGTTGTCAGGTTTCATTTTGGCGGTTCTTTGGTGGATCTCATGGATTTTTGTTGCTTTAATAGTAAAAAGTTTGCTAAAGCGAATGCCCGACATGAATCCCCTTACGGAACCCACCAAAAATCTTCGTATTGGCTCCCCGCTTCTAGGTTGAAGTCATTGGAAAAATGAATACAAACTTTTTCGTTGCCCTAGTGGGGAGTGTAACAGGACTGCAAGCTGAGGGAGCCTCATGGAGCAATTGACCCATTTCAGAGGGTCCTTGATGAATCTCATTGATCTTTTGTTGCTTTAACATTGTAAAATTCGTCTGTAAGCTGGTGTTTTCACATGTAATTTTTCATAGCACTCTGACGAAGTGGTACGAAATAAACAAAATATGATGTGAAGAGAAAAGGGGAACTGGCAGTCGAAGATGCCCCCTCCCCCAACAAGAATATAAAGTTATAATTTTAAAATGTGTTTCTTGTCGTTTCTACCAAGACATTATGAAATTTTTACAGTTCTATCACCACCTTTTAAATTTTATCGATTTGTGGCCATTATCCAGCATTTGCCTCTTATAGCTGAGGATTAAGATAATCATAACGTCTATTCAAAAATCCTTACATAGAGTGACACCTCACCTCAACGATATAACGATGAATTCCTCTACAACCATATTTATGAAGGACATTCCTGTAGTCAAATATTCAAAAGCTGTCTGTTGATCAACTCCGTAACTAGGATTTTTTCCGACCGGGGAAAACATTATTTTGCCGCCGCCACAACTTTAAAATTCGATAATTTTATAAAGGTGTTCTTTGTTCCCACCTGATATTGCCGCCCGGAGCAGTTGCCCCATGCCCCCCTTTAGTTCCGGCCCTGCTGTCGATATAACCGTGCGCACGATAATCCCTTTACAACGATATTTTTTCTTGGTCAGTAAAGTATCGAGATTTCACTGTGTACAGAGGGGTCTAGGTCAATTCGTCGCGCTCAACTTGTCGCGCGACAATTCGTCGCAATCAATTTGTCGCAGCGTCAATTCGTCGTGCTACAAACTCGTCGCGGTACAAATTTGTCGCAGAGTCAGTTCGTCGCGGTGCAAATTTGTCGCAGAGTCAGTTCGTCGCGGTGCAAATTTGTCGCAGACTCATTTCGTCGCGGTACAAATTTGTCGCAGAGTCAGTTCGTCGCGGTGCAAATTTGTCGCAGACTCATTTCGTCGCGGTGCAAATTTGTCGCAGACTCATTTCGTCGCGGTACAAATTTGTCGCAGAGTCAGTTCGTCGCGGTACGAATTTGTCGCAGAATCAGTTCGTCGCGGTACAAATTTGTCGCAGAGTCAGTACGTCGATCAAATAAATTTTTAAAATTCAGTTTTCATGGTATTCATACCACACTTCCCGCTTTCTGGCGGGATCTCCATTTCTCGCAGCGAGGGGAGTTGGGGGAACACACCAAGATGATAAATTGCGATAAAATTAATTTTCAAAATTCAACTTTCACGGTATAAGCCATACTCCCGCTTTCTGGCGGGATCTCCGTTTCTCGCAGCGAGGGGTGTTGCGGGAACACACCAAGATGATAAATTGCGATAAAATAAATTTTCAAAATTCAACTTTCACCGTATAAGCCATACTCCCGCTTTCTGGCGGGATCTCCGTTTTTCGCAGCGAGGGGTGTTGCGGGAACACACCAAGATGATAAATTAGGATCAATGCCCATCCCAAAGCGCAATTTGCCTAAGGGGTCATTCAAGTATTACGTCAGGATCGGGGAGGGAGTTTCGGATTTGTTGACTTTTGATGACGGGGGGGGGCGGTTTGAAGGTCGCTTACGACATCAACCACCCCTTTTTGAAGATATGAAATGTTCTAAGCTGCTGGTGAAATTTTGCTGACAGGGGAGGGGATAGGGGTCAGTGTTTTGCTGATTTTTGCTGACAAGGGGGAGAGTCAAAAATGGCTGAAAATCTGCTTACGTAATACTTGAATGGCCCTAATTCACTATTGAATATATATCTGCTATGTAGAGAATACATCTTTGAGGAATTTTTTACCGACAATATTTCTAAGCCCAGCATTACACTATGAAAGTGTTCTAAAAGTCCTTTTATAAAACTTGAAAAATTCAACCAATAAGATTATCGGTTGCATTTGCTCGAATGTAACCTATGAACTTTATTGGTTGGATTTTTTGAGTTTTATACAAGGGATTTTATCAAACTTTTATAGTGTAATACTGGCATTAGGCTGATATTACACTATAAAAGTTTGATAAAATCCCTTTTATAAAACTCAAAAAATTCAACCAATAAAGTTCATATGTTACATTCGAGCAAATGCAACCGATAATCTTATTGGTTGAATTTTTCAAGTTTTATAAAAGGACTTTTAGAAAACTTTTATAGTGTAATACCGGCCTAAGTTTCTATACCTAACAGCTGTAAAAGTCTTATTTTTAAATTATTTTTTCGCAACGTCATGTACATTTCAAATCATCTTGCATTATTATGATAATATTCAGACACTCCGGTCATAAGCAAGGGAACCTTGTGGCTGAGGCCATTTCACCCCCCCCCCCCCCAATAAATTTTTTGAGGGGCGGAGATCCCCCTCCAAATAATTCATGAGTATACAATGAACTTTTCCGCCTCCTGCGTACGGGAATACTTTCTAACTACTACGAAAAATTTTCAGTAGTTTCTACGGATTTCTACCTTAAAATACGGAATTTCGGCAAAATCGTAAAAAGTACGGAAGTCTGTTTTTTTTTAGAAATTACTTTTGTTCAAGGATTTCTTTGAATTCAATTATCGTATCGAGAGTACAAAATGAAGTCACGCAAAGACAGAATCTCCAAAGAATAAATAGCAAGCCAAGAATAATTATCAAATTAATTACAAATCAACCAATTGGCGGAAAAAGTTGCGGTTTACACTAAGAGAACTTATCATCGCCTAAAGTTATTTTTGATAAATAAAAGACAGTTCAACTTTCATTCGCAGATTGGGACAAATAACTCGAAACCTATGTATATAAAATTGATTTCCTGTGTGTACTCTATACAAATCTACAATTCCATACCGATCTTTGCAAAATTTTGTATATGTACCAAACAGGTCCCAACTTATAGCAAATGCATGAAAGGGTAAAAAAACTGTCCAGCAACAATGATTTTTGGAATGCCTACTTTTGTTGCAATGGTTTGTCACTGTTTTAATGCTCCCAGTGTATGAAGAAAACCCGGGTAGAGCCAGGTATTACTGCTAGTTCACAACTTTCTTTCAAAAGTTGAAGGAAATTGATTTGAGTTGGAAAAACAAAACGAGAAAAAGATTTGCAATGGGGATTGCCCCTCCCCCCAAAAAAATTTGTTTCGATTTTTTTTCTTCGAGATTTTTTATTGAAAAAAAAAAGTTTTGTCCCCCCCCCCCCCCAACTTTCCCGATGATGAACATTGTCACTACGGAAAGGCTTGGTTCCAAGGCTGGCATGTAGGTTTGAGTGCCGTATATACGGAACGAATGACAATTTTCAGCCCCCTCAATGGCTTCTTCATGTTCGCAGTTCTGACTCCGGCCAAGGACGCCGGAAGTGTTTGGAACTTGTGGGTTCTTGTCTGAATCTTAACATAGGAAATTTTGATTTCTGAATCAAATCTCTGGGTGCGTAAACCCATTCCATAAAGTACCGTGGGCACCCACAGCATCGCTGTCTCCGACGCCACTGCAAATGTCAATCAATTTTTGATTAATTTATTTTTTCAACTTTAAAATTACAACTCTCAAATAGAAAAAATTAAATCAGGTTTTTAATTAGCCCGTTATATGTAACTTTTTGTACATGACACTCATACGGCTCCAGTCGACGATTATTAAAAATTTCTTCTTGCAACTCGAGTGAATTAACATTAGAAAAGAATATAGGATTATATTCAGAGGCGTAGTTTCTGGGTGGGGAGAGAATGACAAGTTCAAGGGGGCGGCGCAACAAATTTGAGTAATTGGTGATCAAGAACACAAATTAGAAAGGGAAAAGGGAGGCAAGGTTTGAATAGTTCACAGGTGGTAAAGCCATAAATCCGCCTCTGATTATAGCCTACATTTATCAGGATAATTATTTTAAAAGAATTCATATCGTACATAACACCCCACAATATCTAAACTTTTACTTACTTTCAGTACCTTTTAGTAAATACCATTTTATATAAACACTTATATAACCTGAATATCGTAATAAAAAGCCTGATGATGATTAATGGAATAATAAGTGATGCTATTTTAAACTACTATAATTTTTTTTCTTTTCTTTTTTTAACGAAACGTAAGAAAAGTTTTCAATTTATTTGAATTTAAATTGAATTCAAACAATTTAATTTAAAAAGTAACACATTACTTTGTAATCCGTTTAATATCTATCTTTTATGATACAACAAAAATTCAAATAAAGAAAAGTAATAATTATTCATTCGCGATTGCATTAAATTTTTTTTGTAATTTCGGAACATGAAATGTGTAGAGAAACAACTTTTAACTATAAGGTCAACTACGCTACATACAGATAGCAAGCTTGAAAAGTATTTGAAAGTAATTACGTTTTCCAACGTCCTTAGAGAGACAACGTCCATTTAGACTTGAAGCTGAAAGTTTCTAGCTAGAGCTCTCAAATAATTAAGAGCATTTCCATCATCGAAACTGCTTACAATTTTTTGGATTCGCTCTGCAGAGTCTCGATAAACTTTTTTTTGCTGGTGCTCTCTTCTACCGCACTCCAACTCCTGAAATTTTCGTCTGGTCAAAATGTAGTCTTTCTTCAGGAGTTCAATAAATTTGAATATTGAGAGGTGATGCCCTGAAGCCAAAGAAGCGAGTCCCCTATGCCATCCTTCTACGGCGTTATTCGTTTTCGGCATACTTGCTTTCGCTGCCTCATGCAAGTTCCATATATCATGAGGAAACATAGGTCTTTGTCGAACACCCTGTGAATTGCATTTTCCGATCCAAGTTTCTTCAAAATAATTCACGATTTGAAGTAGTTCTTCCTCATTTTGAGCATAATAGTCTGAACTGACAAGTTCTTCGAAAATCGGCACCACTTTGTTTTCAGGAACGAAAGCCAGTGCATTCAGCATCCGTAACTGAACCGAAAACTCGACGTCTTCAGAATACTTCCTTTGTAAACCAAACTCTTGAACTTTTCTCCATAAACATTGCGTAAAATGAAAAAAACACCCGTTGGATTTGACGTTCGGAAACTCTTTTTGGAAAGCAGAAATTGCTGCGCGTTCAAAGTCTGACATAACTGTTGCAGGATTCAAGTCTGATCTCAGATGTTTTAATGCTCTCAGAACATCGCGATAATTTTCTTCCCTCCTGTTTTCCATCAAAACGTACAGTGTGGGAAAAACTTCTGAATGTGATAACACATGTATACAATACAATTGATTGAAGAGCAGAGGAACTGTCTTAAATGTTCCATCACAGAACCAATTAACTTCTCGAGACAGAAGATGAAGATTTTCATCAGTCCCGAAAATCAAAATTCGGGAATGTGATGAAAATCCATTATCAAAGAGAAGGAATCGTTTACCATCAGAGGTTAAAGTGTGAGGTTCATCAAGTACAAGTTCACATAAATTCCGAGGATTCACCGGATATTTATTCAACTCACCCCGATATCTCCGCACAGTCCTTCTCAGATTACTTACAGACGGAGTTTCGTTGACAGCTGCTTCTGGAATTTCTTTAATAAAATCAGCTACCAACTCACTCGTAGAACACCGCGAAGTTGAGGCCTGAACCCTCCAGTTTTTATTTGCTTTTGCAACAGCAACTTTTCCGGCATCGGGCACATGATTATGACAAATGCATTTCACAACATTATCTTCTTTAACATGAAGACGACCTTTACATTTGTTTTTATGCCACTCTCTGCATTTCCATATCGTTTTATCTTGATATTTCCTCTCCTGGATATACAAGTAACCCTCATAAACCAACATATCATTTCCACGTTCGGTTTTGCAAAACTCCATGTTTTTACCAACAGAAATGTATAGACAGAGCACACAAACCTTCGCTACCGAAAACTTAGACGCTAATGAAAACTATCTGAAAATATTCAAATAAGCCAGCCAAATATATGCGACTGACCTATAGTCGTCTTTCTTAATGGCGATTATATGGTCTTTGCGGGTGCTCATCCTGAAAGCATTATCGAACTTCACTCGTAAACGCTGTACCTTTCCGCCCTTTTAGGCTGGGACCTGACTACTGCGCGGTTGGACGCGGTTGAGGTTGGGGGGGAAGGCATCATCTATAGTTTTATTCTGTCAACGCACAGATACAACTGCAACCGCTGAGCGCGGTTTTTTCAACCGAGAAAATCCAAATTTTTTTGGACGGTTGGGGTAACCGGAAAGCTGCCATCATGTATTGCAAAGGCTTGAGCTCCCTGATGACGGTTCGGCTGGACCTGCGGTTGCTCTCTTCCATTGTCTATTAAGTGGTTTGACAAGGAGGGTGACGGGATTTCGGATGCACTGGACAAAGGAATTGCTCTCCTTCTCAGGTTGCCATAAAAATGAGGGGAAAAGACAAATTCGAAGAACTGTATGGTGAAGTTCTATTCGACAGAAGCTAATTCTTTGTTTGGCGCTTTTGCACTGATAACAATAAAAAAAACCAATGAAGAAAAAAAAAATTTCTAACTAGTGAAATTTTTTTGCTCTACATGAGCACACATTAAAACTCGGTTATAATGACATTCATAAACTAACGTGATTACGCTAAAACCGAGATGTATATTTTAGAACACTTGAATGAAATGCATTGGATCCCGATTATAACGTGTCAGCAAAAAACCAATTAGTTACCTCATCCAAAAGAGTACAAATTACCACGGGGCCCAACCATTTACAATAAATTCATAAAAAATTAGAAGTAAAAATAATCAGACATCTGAAGGAATATATTTTTATATTTGCAAATTCTCCATATCAAACTTTTGAAACATTTATTAAAAGCCTAAGTATGAACCGGGGATGAAATATGTCCCTAAGAGCTGCATTGTGTGTGTTTTGCTTTCATTATTCTGTCTTTTTGGTATTAATTTTTGTATCGTATATGAATGTGGCTGTCTATCTGTTGTTTTTGCAATGAAAAAAAAACCATCTAGTCCAGCGGTTCTCAACCGGTGCTCCGTGTGAACTCCCAAGGGCTCCGCGGCCCTCGAGGAAATTAAAAAAAGAACCAGTAAATTTGAAAAAAATAATTATTAATATTTTTGAATAAAAATAAATCAGTAACTTTGATGAATAAATAAAAAATAGGCCTACGGGGCTCCACCATAGAAATTATATACTGGAAAGGGCTCTGTGGGTCAAAAAAGATTGAGAACCGCTGATCTAGGCAAAACGTTGTATGCGGGTAATATCGAAGAGTGCACTAAGACAATTTTCACACCTACCGTTCTTTTCAAGCAGTTTTTGATTTACAAAGCCGCAACTAGGGAGAGCGGGTCCACTGTATCGAGTGCTGAACTAGAGGGGGCGCCGAATTGCCCCTTTAACACCACTCCTAACCTTTCCTTACACGGGGACGCCAAAAGCTTGCTAGCTCCAGTTAAAAAAGTATCCAGCTGCGGCCCTGTATGTACCTTAAACCTTGCAACATACATACTTATGTACAGGGCCACAACGACATGCGTGGTCAGCCGGGGCAAGCACGCATTTTGGCGCCCCCTTTTAATATTGAAGGAGAGATGAAAGGTTAACATTTGCGCTCCTGTCTGGCTCGGAGTTCGGAGCATCAGTCAGTGCTTAATATAGTCAGTGCTTAAATAGTTTTTTAATATATATGTTATTTAAATTAATTATGATGATTCCAGTCATCATATATAAAAAAATTTGTGCGATTTGGTCACGAATCGTAAAAGCATCAAAAATGGGTCAACTTGTAGGCTGTCTTTCTTCAACTCTGAATTAATTTCAAATGGCAAATATTGTTACAGAAAATTAAATTTCATTACATGAATATTTTTATTAGTATATACAGTAAAACCCACTCCTTTTTGTGAACACGGACAGGACAAAAAAATTAAATACATGTAAAATGGGTGACCGTTAAAAAGAGGTTTGAAATTCATACGTTTTTATATTATACATCTGTAAATTATTATTTGTCCGTAAAAGAGGGAGTATCCGTTAAGACGGGGTTTTACTGCAATGCAGCTTATGAGCACGAATTTGCATGCTAACTGGAGCCAACTTCAGCTTGGCGAAAAAAATTTAGCCAATCCCGAGATGTCACGTGACATAAAAAAATAAAAAAACCCGGTTGCTAACAGCAGTGTGTTTTTCACGCAAAATTTCACGGTTGCTGATAAGATCAACCGCGCCAGCCGAACCGTAGTGTGCCGGCAGCCTTAAGCAGATGGACCTGCTTAGGTATAGCCCAAGGGCTTCAGGTGCATAGAAGTCTCGAAATAGTTATATGTACAGTACCCCAATGTAAAAAAATTGTATATGACATATCATGATAAGTGGCTATAGAAGGAGAAGTTTTGCGCGAGTACGTGTGAAATCACCCCGTTTATACGTCTCTCACTTAAGGAGAATTATTTGAATTATTTTTTTTTTTAGTATTCACACACTTTTATATTCTTCTAGAAAAATTTTGAAGAACCGGAGAAAATGAACTATATTTTTTGCGTATAAAAACAAATCAGCGAAACAAGCAACGATAAGACCTTTTCAAAGAATATATGTATCCTTTTCTAAAATCTTGAAGTAAATAGCATGTAAGCAAGTGTAATGGATTGGATTTTAAATTTTCTGGCGCAAGGACCAATTTGGTCAAACTGCGCCAAAACAAATTATAAAAATAAGAAAAATCATCCTTTTGTCATGTCAAAATACTAAAATCATGCATGATAAAAAGCAAAGTAAAGCATAAAACAATGACATGAATTGTAAAAATCTATAATTTGTTATAAAAACCAATGGCTTTGATGAATTTAAAAATGCGAGATGCATCGCTGTGGTCATTTAAAATGTCATGAAGTGAAAGATGACTTTGACCAAAAGCGGTCGTAAAATGATGACGATGATATGAACAAGTAAAAGCATGAGCAATGGTCAATGGACTTTGACAATGTGGGCACTGTGGCCGACTCTCTCGTAATAACAAATATGATTGTGTGAGGCGACTGTGTCCTATGCGTAACCGGGTGAGCAGAACTTCCTCCTTTCGGTTAGTTCTCCAGCTCGAACGCCAATGGCCAAGTGTGGGCTTGATGGCATGCAGTTTATTATTAACTTCATTGTTCCAGTGCTCCTGCCAGCGGCGATGCATCACTTCCCGGAGGATTGAGAAGTGGTCACTGGCAGGTACCAAAAGGTTATTGTCAATGTTAGTTGTTGTTCGAGCTGCGGTGTCTGCTTTTTCGTTGCCCGGTATTCCAACATGACCTGGTACCCAGTAAAATTTTACTGTGGTACCATGATGAATGAGGTAATGCAGTTCATGAAAAATGGCATGAATGAATGGATGAGTGTGAAACGTACAGGAACACAGTGCTTGTAATGCGCTGAGAGAGTCGCTATAGATGATGCATCGTCGGTGGCGTTTGCGTCGTATATGACGTAGAGCCTGAACGATTCCGTACAGTTCTGCCGAATATATAGTGAATGTGTCTGGAAGTTTGAAAGATGTCTCCTCACAGCAGATGTAGGCACAACCGACATGCCCAGGGCTCTTGGAGCCGTCGGTATATATGGGGAAGTACCTGTTGTACCTACCCCTGTGCCTAAAGAATATCTGTCGATATATGACATCTGCTGTGGTGGCTCTAGGGTATAATGATAATGAAAGAGAGACATCTGGCAAAGACTGCTCCCATGGTGCCAGTTGCCAAGCAACTGGGGCCACACGACTGATGTCTAATTCTAGTTCTTCCACAAGTGCCCTCATACGAAGACCGTAAGATGGAACACATGAAGGGCGAGCAGCAAATAGTCTATGAAATGAGGGATTAAAAATGACACGATGAAGTGGATGATCTGGAAAAGACTTCATTTTGATATAATATTTCAGGGAAAGTTGCTGGCGTCTTGATGTCAGTGATGGCTCGTTGCATTCGACATACAGGCTCTATATTGGAGACGTCCGGAAAGCTCCAGAACAAATCCGTAGGGCGAGATGGTGGACTGGGTCGAGCACACTCAGATGGCTCCGAGGTGCCGACCCGTATACAATGGAGCCGTAGTCGAGCTTCGATGAATTTAAAAATGCGAGATGCATCGCTGTGGTCATTTAAAATGTCATGAAGTGAAAGATGACTTTGACCAAAAGCGGTCGTAAAATGATGACGATGATATGAACAAGTAAAAGCATGAGCAATGGTCAATGGACTTTGACAATGTGGGCACTGTGGCCGACTCTCTCGTAATAACAAATATGATTGTGTGAGGCGACTGTGTCCTATGCGTAACCGGGTGAGCAGAACTTCAGAAGTGGAGGAGCGACTTACGGTCAGCTCCCCACGATGTAGAAGAGATGACCTTCAAGAGGTCCATCGTCTTCATGCAACGAGCTCTTAATTGCGCAATTTGAGGTTTGAAAGTGAGTTTCTTGTCAAATGTGATGCCGAGGAATTTAGTATTTTCTACAATAGGTATTAGATTGTTATTGAGAAACAATTGTGGGTCATCATGTAGGTCTCGACGCCGACAAAAGTGCATAGCAACAGTCTTGTCAGCGGAGAATGAAAAGCCGTTATTATGAGCCCACTTGCTAATCTTGTTGAGAGCGGTTTGTAATTGTCTCTCGGCTGACCTCATATTCACTGATTGATACGATATTAACAGATCATCCACGTAGAGTGCGCCAGTGGCAGACAACGGGAGTTGGTTCAACACCCCGTTGAGTCTTAAAATAAAAAGAGTTACACTTAAAAGGCTACCTTGAGGTACACCTTGTTCTTGAATTTGGGGAGCTGATAACGTGCTTCCGATCCGTACCTGAAAGATGCGGCGAGCAAGAAAGTTCTTAATGAAAATGGGAAAGTTGCCCCGCAAGCCGCTATTATAGAGGTCGGAAAGAATTCCGTGCCTCCAAGTACGGTCGTAGGCCTTTTCTATGTCGAAAAATATGGCTAGCATATGCTCCCTCTTCACAAATGCTTGTCTTATTGATGTCTCAAGACGTAACAAATTGCATGTTGTGGACCTGAACCGTCTAAAGCCGCTTTGATGTTTCGATAAAATATTGTTAACCTCAAGGTAGTGCATAAGGCGATAGTTGACCATGCGTTCCATGAGCTTACATAGACAACTGGTCAAAGCAATAGGTTTTTGCCAGGCTTCGGGAATGCAAGAACAATGGCTACTCGCCAGGTGTCAGGAAATGAATGACTGACCCAGATCCGATTAAATAATATGAGTAAATGTGAGAGTGATTCTGGTGAGAGATGCCGAATCATGGAATAATGAATGGCATCGGGCCCTACAGCTGAGTCAGGACTTCGCTGCAAGGCCGTCGTCAGTTCATGAAGGGTGAACAATGAATTGTACCCCTCCGGTGTAAAAGGCCGGAAGGTGTACGATGTACATTCGGCCGATGATTTAATGGGATGAAACGATGGGGGATAATTCGCATCACTGGAAACAGTGGCGAAATGGGCGGCGATGGTATCCGCAATATCCCTCACATCGCTGATGATAGTGTCATTGGCCATAAATTCAAATTTCAAATAGAAGTAGACGGTTCAAGGTCCTTAAATTTATTCCGGTCAATCTTGCGGCGGGTAGTACCGGATTCTGTAGGATTGTCAAGATCCATGTCACCAATCGATGTATCATCGATAAGTGACACATTTTTAACGGTGGGATGTGTTAAAGCTCTCTGTATGGCTTTTTTGGAATACCCCGTCTTGAAAGGTTTCTTTTTTGTTTTATTTCCAGAACTAATCTTCGGTTTGGTACCAGTAGATATTTTGAATGTGTTCGCTGTTGCTTTTCCCGCTTCTTCTTCGGAGGTAGTGGACTCCCTCCGGAATCCAGCGGAGCAACAGCAGCCACAACTATTGCATGGTTGATTGGATGAAGTTTGAGTGGATGTGTTAGCAATTGGTTCGGTCTGAGATGTAATAGAAACTTTTGTTACATTGTTAATCTTGTTAGTAGTCGGTGATTGTGAAGTCGTATTGGCGTATGATTTACCAACTATTGGAGCTTGGTTAGATGTTATGCGACGACGTGCTTCGATATACGAGATGTTCTTAAGGACCTTGATCTTCTGGATCTCTTTTTCTTCGTTCCATTTCGGACACTTCCTGTCAAATGCGGGGTGAATGCCACCGCAATTGACGCACTTGAATGATGTTGAAGTGCAGTTGTCCGAAATGTGGTCCTTCTCACCGCATTTTGCGCAGGTGGGTTGACTGCGGCATGCCGTTCGTGAGTGACCGAATTTCTAGCAGTTGAAACATCTTACGGGGTTAGGTATGTATGGGCGGATTTTGAGGCTATAATAACCGATCTTAATATCTTTCGGCAATGTCGGTGATGAGAATGTCAGGATTATGTTACGTGATGGAGCTGGATTGCCATCTTTGCGGCTCATGATATGTTTGGCAGATGTTACGCCTTGAGACGCCAGCTCCTCTGTTAGTAGTTCTTCATCCATATTAATCAAGTTAGTATCTGAAATCACACCACGTGAATAATTCAACGTGAGATGGATTTTGACTATTATTGGAATGTCTCCAAGAGATGTGAGCTTTTGAACGAGTTCGGATTGTTTAGGTGTGTTAGTTTCAATGAGAAGGTCTCCTGAACGAAGAGCCTTCACTGATTTTAATATGCCTATTGCACCTTAGAGAGCTTTGTCTATTATGAATGGTGACACTTTGGCCAGCGGTTTATCAGTGTCAGTACAATGCAGGAAGAAAAATGAAACAGTAGGAGCAGGATCAGTGACAATAGTTTCGCTCATAGCAGTTCTTTGACGTTTTGGTGCATTTTGATTTTTCCCCATTTTGGAGATAATGTGTTCGGCCCCTACCGACCATGCCCACCATGGAGCCCTACAAGGGGACGCGCACACGTAACCAATGAAGGTTAGTAGCAACGCCAGGTTAGGTAGGAGCTATACACCACCGAAGCAGGCGAGCAGACGCGTTCAAGATCCAAGATCGCCGTGAAGCAGCACCAACAAACCTCAACGACGTCCGGCAGGCCCGGCCCCTCTACCTGCCCAGTAGTGTAACCCCTTCAGCCACCGAGGCGACCAGCCGATTGACCCAGACGGGGCTAATCCAGGCCTCCCGTTTCGGCTGAATCCGAGGCCAAAGCTAGCGCATCAGGCTAACCAGGATCCCCATCTCCAGCCTTACGGGTCTCCACGCACGGCAAACACGCAGGTAGACAGCGTCCCGGATGGAGCATACGCTAGAAGCAATGCCCCATCCGGGAGGACCCCTCCCCGCCTGAGCGGGGCCCACAATGAGGGGTTGGACACAGAAGACAAACATGTACAGGACAAAACGAGACGCAAGACAAGTACTGCAAGATGTGTAGAAATAAACATGTAATTTGGGCTATTGAAGGTGAAGTATATGAGCACAAAAAGCGATGACAATGACGTGTGATAGATTTGGCGTTACCCAGGATGCACCACGAGGAGGCCTATCACATTACACCCCGCAAGTGTAATGTTATGTGAATTATGGTTTCTTAAGCCATTTACATGATTTAATAAAAATTAACTTTTGTGGGTTTTTTTCTTCAAGTATGAGGTTTTATGTCAACAAAATTTGAATTGCAATTAAAACAACTGAATTACAGAATTTGTTTGCGGTCTATAGGAGAGGTCTTTTTCACAGAAGTTTCAACGGGTTCATTTATATGGATGTACCGTATTAACAGCCTCTTGAACGTCGTATAAACGAGGTTCCACTGCGTAGCATATTGTGTTATTGGAAATACCAGCCGAGACGGGAACCCCCTGCGTCTCAAGGGAATCCACGTACAAATAGCAAAGACCAAAGGCGCCGACTGAATGAACCGGCTCATAACTAGGTGCTGCCTCTAGGCCCAGATCCCACTGAACAGACATGCATATATGTTTTAGAAAAAATTTCTTCCCCCTTTTTATTATTACTTTTCTTTTCTTCCCATAATTTAACGATTTATGAATATAAACGACTCTCGCTCTCTCTCTTTGAAATAAATTCCATCATAAACTTCGCATCGTAATACTAGTTCTTCATAATATTGTACAATGGTCCCTAAGGGTGGGGATGACGGGGGCTCTAGCCTGAGAGCTCGGAACAGTTCTTGTAATTTTCTTGTTTTTCACACTATGATTTCACTATTGCGGTTCATCTGCTGAAGATGTGGGGACCATGAGTGTACAAGCAATAACGGCTCCTCAACTCCTCAATAAGAGCTATACTGTAAATAAACTTATCTGGCAATCAAATACAATTTTCTGAAAAAAAGGAAAGTCGAGACCTAAAACAAGACGTTCCCAAACTCTAAACTACCCCCCCCCCCCCAAAGCAAGACGTATGGCCACGCGTTAAATTACGGCTGGGCACATCGAGTAACACCAATCAATTTTGACTTCTGCCCGTTAAGGCCCCTACTATACCTGTGCAGGCGAAGTCTCTGGAACCGCTTCTAGGTGATCTGTGGGGATATTTTCATTCTCCGATCTCATTCTTCACGACTATCAATCAGTTCGAATTTTTTTAGCGAGTGCTCTAAAGTTCAAAATTTTCTAACATGATCCAAAAATGATGCTTTGGATGTATTTCGGAGTTGTAACTAGTCTGAGGCAACCGGGGCCTCTAACCAAATGGGCTACTCACAAAAAATAAACACTTATTTTGTATAATTTTTTTCCTTTTTAAGGGGGGGGGGAGGCAAGAAAATATCTGTCCCAGGACCCCGAGAAAGGACCCCCGGTGTTGGATTAGTTACGGCCATTGGCGTACGCAAAGGAGAAATGGAAATCCCGCCAGATAGCAGCAAGTGCAACTTATCCGGTTCAAATTAAATTTTTAAAATGTATGTGATCACAATTTATCATCTCGGTGTGCGCCCCAACTCCCCTCGCTACGAGTAATGGAAATCTCGAGAGAAAGCGACAAGTGTGGCTTATCCGGTGAAAATGAAATATTAATTTAATTAAATTATTAATTATTTCAGGTTCTTGTGGAGATACTGTAGTGGTTAATGTTGGTGGGAGTCTCGATTCCACATGAGACCGATACAAGTTTACACTTAAAGAGAGCCTCCGCTGTAATTTGGGAATATCATAAATACCGACATTTTTTTACAGAATTTTAAAATTTTATCGTAGCAAAAATTATTTTTTTTAACATTTACAATAATTGAATAATAAAACATTAATATCAATTGCAATTTTAATTTCGATGATTTTTTTCGAAACGACAAAAAAAAAAAAAAAATTAGTAAACTGTGTGCATTTCTTGATGGGGAAAAAAACTTTTCTTCATGTTTATTTTTTCACGTATGAGACAAAAAACCTACATACAGATCGCGTGACGAGTTGACTCTGCGATAAATTGACGTCCCGACGAATTGGCTCTGCGACGAATTTGTACCGCGACGAATTGGCACTGCGACAAATTGATGTGCGACGAGTTGAGCGCGACAAATTGACCGGCTACGGTACAGAGTGAACGTGATCTATTCTGTCAAACGAAACGGGATGCTAGACGAGCCCAAGTGGAATATAAAACACCTTACCAATCCTGCGAGCTCAAACCATTTTCGAGTTCGGTAATGGAAGAAAAATGCGTATTTGTGAAGCTTCTGAAAGACCTACACGCAAACAAAGCACATATTTAGAAAAACTTTACTATAAGGTGAAATTAACCTCATCGAAATATCTAGATTTAATTGCAAGGTTGGCGAAATTCCAAAAAGCATTGTCACCAAAATTTTTAATCGCCAATTTCGCAAAAACTCTTAGTTACAATCGGTAAAATTTACCAAAAACTTGTCTATTGCACCAGCTTTCAAAAGAGCTTATAATAAATCATATCGGTAGTCTAGTTCAGGAGAAATTTAGTCTTTGGTTTGAAATACATCAAATCTGCGTGATCAAAGTAATTTTAGTAGGTTTTGATGGCAATTCGATTTTTCACTTCACCAATTTCTCAGTGCTCGTATAGCTCGTCATTTAATGTAGATAGTGTCACCGTGTAGGATTTTTTCTGCAAAATAAAATTGTCACCTAAATCTGTAACCGCCAATTCCGAATTTTTGTCAAATATTTACTTTGAAAAACGCAGATTTCAGTGATGCATTTGGAACAAAGGACTAAATTCCTCCTGAACCAGTATGGACGCCAATAAGGTTTATTGTAAGCCCCTTTGAAAACTTATACAATGAACAAGTTTTTGGTGATTTTGCGCGATTGTAGCTAGAAGAGTGTTTGCGTAATTGCAGAAATATTTTAGCTTCGCCAATCTTTCAAAGCGTTAGCTAGCAGTAAATCCAGATATTTCAGTGAAATTGGTATCACCTAAAAGGATTTTTCTCTGTTCTTTTCAAATATTTGCTTAGGTTGCGTGTAAATTGAAAACATCCAGATTTGTGAAGTTTCTTAGCAGATTGACCTATATTTTCTCATAATCGATTATCCACGGTAACTTGAAAACGGTTCGAGATAGGACAGGGTTGGTAGGGTGGTTTACGTTCCACTTGGGCTCGTCTATCGACCCCTTTCGTTTGGCAAAACAGGTCACATTCACCCTGTGTTGGATATTTCGAAAGGTTTCTAATGCCAGAAGGGAAGAAAAAATAACTACACAAAATAATGTTTCTAAGCACAAAATTTAATTGTCTGCAGAGTAATCAACGCATTTTTTTTTACAGAAAAGCATTATGCAGTGGTCTGTCCACGGAGACTCGAGACGTCCGGTATGGAATATAGGGCATATGGCAAACGATTTGCACCAAGTGAAAGATTTTCTTAATGAAGGTGCAAACGGTATCGAGTTTGATGTTTCTTTCGACAAGGAAGGCAATGCAGAATATACCTACCATGGTTTTCCGTGCGATTGTTTCAGGATATGCAACAAGTACGAATATATCATCGACTATGTCAAGTACATGAGGCGTCTAACCGCACCAGGTAATTGAATTTGAAAAAATGGATCAAAATTGTCAGGCAGGAAATCCAAAAAAAGTATTGGGGGCTTGAAAATTCAACAGAAAATTTTCGTTTCAATAATAACAATAAACACAATGTTCGATACAATAAAGTGGACCAATACTTTCCAACAATCACTGAAAGTGTCTACCAAGGTGAACATGTCATGACGAAAATACTACGAAAGCATTTGAATCTTCCAATCGGAAATACACTTTATTTTATTTGTTCAGCGCATTTCCTTCTTATTGTTAACAATTAGTTATTTGGTAGTTTTTCAACTTACTGAGGTTTTGAGAGAACCCACATATTTCTGTCATGATTTGGTCAGTTATCGTCGATTTTTATCCTTCAGTGCACGAGTTAGGTCTCACGGGCCCATACTGAATTATATATTACATTAAAAAAAACATTTATACTCTTTATTTTTATTAGTGCATTATGATCATTTCATCTTTTTAGGTCATAAAAGTCCGAGCCCTACTCCTTACAGTCTTTTTGAAATAACCATATCAATTAACATTAGGTAAAAATGTTGCTTGTCTGCACGGGGGGGGATGAGTTTCACGGACCCAGATACAAATAAATCTTTCTCACAGTAGATAAACGAGCTTGAATATAGGAAATTAACGAGAATCTGTAGAAAATTGTTCCTGTCAGTAAATGATTATATATATATGTATGTATGTATGGGTCTCACAACCCCAACCGGTGCATTCGGGAATTAAACGTTTTAACCTAAACTCAAACTTGAACATTTTATGACTTCCTTATTGCCTGTCTTATAGGTGACTCCAAATACAGAAAAGAACTTGTACTTATAGTCGCTGATATGAAAATTTCTGGTCTATCTAAACAACAGTTACGGGGAGCTGGAATCGACATTGCTGATATATTTATCAAATATTATTGGCAACAAGGTGATGTTTTTTTGAATTATCGAAAATTTAATATTTTTCATGTTTCGCGTAAAAGCATAACGCACAATCTGAGGGAAACATTCAAAAATTTATACATCCAAAATTTACAATCATTTGAATTTTAAAATTATTTGTAGATTTAATGATAGTTAAAGTTATTTATAATGATTCTAAAGTGCGTTTCTCATATGATCATATTCCGACAAGGATATGTTTTGGTGCTCTTTAGTCAAATTAAATAAAAAAAATATTTTTTTTTTCATATTTAGGTAACTTACCAGGAAAAGCTTATTTACTTCTGATGATTCCATCGACTAAGTATTCCAAATTCGTGAAGGCTTTTTATCAGGAACTTGAAAGACAGGGATTCGACAGATATAAAGAAATGATAGGTAATTGTATTGATATCAGAAGTCTTGTTTTCCAATTTTACGTTCAAGTTATTTTTTGAACGCGAAGTTTATGCACTAATCGGGCACATAACTATAGACACTGTGTATAATTTATCTTAATAGTTACTCTTCCCTTTGAATGAATCACAGCTGCACTTTCACAGATCCAACGAAAGCCCAAATGTAGTTGATATCAAGCCTGAACCACTGGGTCATTAGCTGATGCGTATTTCATCAAGTTTCATGGGTGCTTCTGATTCTGCTCTATTTTGAGGTTTCCTTTTTCTCCGATTATCTATATAGTTTAGATCCGGGGATACTGGCCAACCTCTATATGGAAGTTCCTCTAAATGCTCGTTATGCCAATTTCAGTGCACTACAATAGCAATTCTAGGCTAGGAACTTCGGTCTTTCCAAACTTCATATTTTGAAAGTTTGGGAAAATGCAACGTCTGAAGATTGCGCTAATTTTAAAGTAGATGTTCGAACATTAACTCACGGACGGGATTTTTTGAGCACGCTTTGGGAGATAAACTGGAGTTGCCAGACAATAGTGGGGTATTCTGTATCATGCCTGTATACCTATCTACATCGTCACTCAGTAGTAAATTGAAAGCTACACGTGGTTCACGATGCACTCTATATAAGACGATGCCATATATATATATTACAGCAGCTCAAAATAAGACCAATTGTCACAAAAAAATTAATAATTATGATAAAGTATAATATACACTGCCCATATAAAAAATAACAAGGAAAGGGTCGGAAGGTGTTATCCTTAAAAAGCTTCGAAAAAATTACCACTAATTCTACTCATTTAAATAGGCACAAAAATATAAAAATGTCCGGTTTAATTGTTATGGGTCACTGAAAAAAATTTGTAAATATTAATATTTTGAACGCCACTACAGGCCAAGAATGAAATTAAAAATCCCGAAATCCCATAACCCTAGAAACTTGGAGTGACGTCATTCAAACAACGTATGATTACACAGGGTGGTAACTATCGACCGCCCAATAATTACACATGAGATTGATTACATTTGTGAAAAACTGATACGGAAAAGTGTTTTCAGTTTTTTGATTTGACCCATACAGTTATAACGCTTTAAAAATTGATGACGTTACTTCAAAATCCTGCCAAATTCACCGAACGTACACCAAACGTTTAATATGCTGTTTTTTTTTGACCGAAAAATGATACGACACTAAGCAATTGAGAAAGTAAACCAGTTTCTTTTCCCTTTTTTGTTGTACATGTTTTGTGTGTACTTAATATTGCAGTCAAAAAGAAATGAAAAATCTTCATTGCAACATGCAGAAATCGGTATGAAAATGTGACTCGATGTCACATTGGTTAAAAAATGTTCAAGTAGATCTCATTTGGCTAACGCTTTACAAATCTTTTGATAAATGTTCCAATATAGTGGATGAAACTAACACGTAATTACACGTAACAACAAGGTTATCACACTACATTGTGAGAAAAAGCGCTAATCGTGAAAGGCCGAACTTGGATTCTAATGGGATTGGATATATTTCATTTCATTTTTAAGAAGTGGCAGCCCGCTTCTGGCGGAAAAATTTACTTTCGTCGTGTGCTTGGTACGTAACTGACCGTTAGAAAAATGGCACGCGCATCACAAAATTCAAAGCATAACTCATTAAATATTCGTCGGATCCTGAAACGGAAAACACTTTTCTTCATTAGTTTTCTACAAGGAATCCCATGGGTAATTATTGGGCGGTCTATAGTTACCACCCTGTATATATAGGGTGTTTAAAAAAGAATCACCCGATATGAAATGCGTATATTACGAAAAATATTGAAAACACAGACACTTAAGATTAATTTTACATTACATAGCTAATCAAATTTTTTTTACAAACCAAATTAAAGGTGCTCATTAAAGGATGCTCACCCTGTCCACCTTAGGATGCACGGCATATGTCTATACGGTAGTCAAATTCGTCCAAAACTTTTGCGAGCATGTTTGCATCCACGGCGAGTGGATTTCTGTGGTCTACGTGCGAAACTCTCTCGGATGCGCTCCACATTTTCCTTTGACATGCGGGGACGGCCAGGGGATATCCCTTTACACAGACAACCCGTGTCTCGGAATTGTTTATACCATCGCCTAATGCTCTGAGCGGTAGGAACTTCAACACCAGGGTATTGTCGACGAAAAGCACGATGAACAGTTGTTACAGACTGACACTTCGCGAAACAAAACAATTTCTGTTGCACAGTCACCATCTTGACAAACACCGAAGGAAGAGCGTTAGCGCTACCTGTAACTGCGTGAATTTCGAGATTTTCCTCTTTCTACCTATACATAATTCGATCGAAACGGATTAAGAGTTGAATAATTATTATCCGACTTTTTGAAACACTGTATTATAACATGTTTTGACTAATTGACTGATTCATCATCGCCGAGCTGAAACTACTAGAGCAATATTTATGAAATTTGATCAGTAGTTTTATTTCATGACGTAAAGACTCACTGAGGCCAGGATTACACTATAAAAGTTCGATAAAATCTTTTATAAAATTTGAAAAATCCAACCAAAAAGAACTTTAAGAAAACTTTTATAGTGTAATCCCGGCCTAAGAACGGGTTTTCCAAAGTTCAGCCCCTCGGGGGGGTTCAAATGTTATATGCAGAAATTGCGCGTAGCCAAAACTACCGGGAGAAAACGGTTGAGAACCACTCGTCTAAGCCATCGTAAGCGTGCTTTTTTTTGGGGCATCGTGTCTTGTATAGGAATGACGTACAATTCTCTCCGTAATGTACAGCAGTCTTTGTTTGCTCGTATAACCACGCTTAGCAGTTCCGAGCGGCAAACCTGCAAAATTATCAACTTTACCCATGCTGCACTTTTTTCTAAACGTCAAAAACAATAATTCTGTTTTGTGAATCAGTTCAGTTTTGTGAATCAGATACGTTAAACATTTATACCTTCGATTAAACTTCCTGGTGTGGATAATTGGGACCACTACGTCAGCTAGACAAAAATAAAAATATGGATGGGCTCCACCAGTTTCACCGAACTGGTGAAATTTCACGTCCGGAAAAAGCATATAACGAAAGATATTTCTCGAACTACCGATTCAATTTTGCCAATTGATTACTGATAATAGTTGTAAAGATAAGCTTAGTTTTAAAATTAATGTATGATGTTGGTATGTATCAACTACGGCAGGCGTTAGTGCTTTGGGGAATGAAGACTTGAAGGAGACTAAGAAAGTTTGGCAATCACTAAACATCGAAGATCATATTTGGCTAGGAGATGGAATCACTAATTGTCTTCCAAGAGGCACTGACCGTTTAAAAAAAGCTCTAAAGAAAAGAGATAAGTCCGGTAAAACTTACATCGACAAAGTATATTGGTGGACATTGGACTTGAAGCTAACAATGAGGAAAGGATTGGGGTAAGTAATTTTTTATTGTTTTCTTTTTTGTACTGAATCGAACAAACTTTGCAAGATTCGCTTCCACTTACGTTCCTCCCCCCCCCCCCCGAATCCATGTCTGGACGTTCCCCGTTGTTGGCTTCCGTCCCGCCATTATTCTGTGGCTTTTGTTTTGAAAGTCATAAGTTAGACAATTATGTATCTAGAAATAATATTCTAATTGCTATCCTCTGTCATATTGGTGTGCAGCGGTACATACATAGTTTTATAATCAAAGAATTTTTGTCCTATATTACTTTTTCCGGAAGAGCACGTCTAACAACAGCACCTTTTAACAAGTCACGGCATACCGTTTTGGTGCACACCGGTTTATTCTTTTCAGAAACTTTCCTGACGCTTGGGTATAACATTGAACATTGAAGGACCGGACACACCCCGCTTCCCATCTCAGAGAGATATCGAAGCTTTCCCGGGGGATGGGTGTATCCGGAAATTTATTAATTTATGTGAAAATAACAATGATATACATATATACAATAAATAATCTGGAATAAATAATCGTACAAATTGTGATCATATAGCATCATCCACAGATAATCAGTCCGTAATCGTAATAGTCCTTATATAAATAATCAAAGATAATTTTTGTCTTGTATGTGATAGAATCTGGAAGTGAGTTTATCCAATCTAGAATATAACAATCTCGGCAATCAAGCTGTAATAAGATATAAATTGACGTCCATATGTCCGGCATCTCCATTTCATTCACACCCGCCGGAAAAAGGATGAAACAGTTGACACTTGTCTTCTTGGGCGTAAATTGTATCGATTATTAGATGTCGGTGAAACAACCGATGCATGTCTTCTTGGCCGTAAATTGTACTTTTTAATAGGTAACCGTGTTACCTCTCTTGTTGGCTCGTAAGACGGGTCCTCAAAGCGCGAATTGCGTCCCCTTGATCCCGCAGCTTGTGTCTTATTGTGGAGTAGATGTAGGTTGCGGTCCAGGAATCGAATCAACCTCTGCAAACGTTGAAAGTTCAGAGGGCTGTCTAGAATTCTCATTTTCCAAGCAAGCATTCTGGACTCTGGCAGTTGGCCAAAGTGGAAGTCTCTCGTCTGGGGACACGTGGTTATATAGTGCCATAGGGAACCATTTGAACCGCAGATGCATACGCTGTTACTAGAACGTTTAAAACGCAGAAGATACACCGGAAAAGGGCCATGCTCGGTGATAGCGATTGTTTTCTCTCTAGGCCATACGTTCAAACGCCACTGAACTCGTCGTTGTATCTTGTATGCGTCCTTTGCTGCACATGTATTCCAATTGGTCTGCCACCCCTGCAACACGTCCTCTTTAAGCACCCGATGGACCAAACTCCTTGGCCAAAGTTGGTCGTCTTGAGACGGAAGTTTTGTGGCCTCCTTGGCAAGTTTGTCGGCTATTTCGTTGCCAAAGATGCCTGCGTGGGCTTTAACCCAGGCCAATCGGATTCTCGTGTTGGCGCATAAAATTCGGCGAATCTTCCGTACATTATGATGCACAGAACGTGGGTTTTTGATTGATAACAGGCCCGAAGCGCTGTCTGAGAGGATCAGCACTGGTTTCGATAAGGCGTGTGCCCTTGAAACGGCATTCAGAATCGCATATATTTCAGCTTGAAAAACACTGTTTTCTTTTGCGAGCCGCCTGCTCCATTGTTCCTCGATGGATCCATCTTCTTTTATAACTACATAAGCGCACCCTGTACCGTCAGAAGACTTCGAGCCGTCTGTATAGATCTTTACTGTTCCAGGAGCCAGCTTAATACATTCAGCACCAGACAGCACGACCTGATTTGCGTCAATGTCCACGCTGGGATGCATGAGCCATAGCTTGTGTTGCTTTTCAAAAGCCTGCGCTTGCAGTGATTGAGTACTAATGACAACGTCTTCATCCAAATGAAGAATGCTGGTCTTGCGGGCTTCATATTCAATATAACTGCTCAGCCGCGGATTCCCTGTGGCGACATATAAGACTTCATTTGCAGTGGTGGAGTAGGCCCCGGATACATACAACAGGAACGGGCGCTGGGCTATGTCCATAATTCTCCTTTGTGTTTGCGTAGGATACCGAAACCAAGAGGCGCATCCAAAGGAAAGCTGACGCTGCACAACTGATCTGTATAAAATATTCCTAAAATTCTGCTGGAGCCCCCATTTTGGTCCGGCTACTCTACGAAGGAGTTGGAGGGTACCGTGTACCTTGTCTACTTGCTTAGCGATATGTGTCATAAAACTGAGCTTGTCATCTATGTACACCCCTAGATATTTAATTACTTTGGAAGGCCAAATCCGTAATCCATTGATAACGATCCTCGGCTTCTGTTTCTTGGGATGAAGCCAAAGAAACGTGGTTTTCTCCACTTCCATCTGCAGCTTATTATTACTCAACCATTTCGACAGAGACATGAATGCATTTTGCGCAGTGAGAGTTATGTCGTCGTGGTCGTCCCCTGATATTACAAAAATGAGATCATCTGCGAATGCTTGTATGTAGACATGAGGACCCCAGTTAAGTTTTAACAGCGTATCAAGCACCAGCGTCCACAGTAAAGGACCACTGCAGGATCCTTGTGGGCATCCTTGACGCTGCTCTTTTGTTGCTACACCTCCATCAGTAGTCATTGTTATGTAACGGTCTCGCAACATATTCTCCACGATACTTACCAAAGACGACGGAAGTGGCGTTCGACGTAACTGGTTTATAATGAGTTCGTGGCGTAGGGAGTCGAAAGCACCACGTATGTCCACCGACACGACAGCTGTTTGAAGACCATGGGCGTGTTTGTCTCTGATGACACGAAGAAGAGCCTCAATGGCCTTTTCCGCTGATCTTCCAGCGCGGAAACCAAACTGGAGAGGACTTAACCAATTAGCCTGTTCTAAATAATACACAATACGCTGGACCAGAACCTTTTCAAAAACTTTTCCTATTGTGGATAGAAGACATATTGGACGATATGATCGCAAGGACTCTGGATCACGATCCTTTTTCAGAAAAAGAAGAATCTTCCCTTTTTTGAAATGGTGAGGAAACACCGATATGTCTAGCAGTTTATTGAAAACGAAGGTAAAGACTTCAGCATATTCTTCAAAAAGTTTCTTCAGAATTGGGATGTTGATATTGTCACAGCCTGGTGCGCTTCTGTTCTTGAGGTTATTCACTATGTGAGCTATCTCTGACGTCGTAATTGGTAAATCATGTTCGAATACGTCGCTTCGTCTCTGCACTAGAGCAATTCGTTCTACTGTATCCGGATATATAAGATTCAGCTGGTATTCTGCTGCCTCAAGAATGGTTGAGTTGAACATACCATTGAAACTCATCCTCACTTGAGGCGGTATACGTTTGCATTTAAATACTGAACGATATGCTCCACCGTAAGGACTGCTTGCCTCGGCACAAAACTTCGTCCAACTGGTGATTTTAGCCTTCTCAACAGAACGCTTGTATACTGTCCTTGCTTTCTTGTATTGCGCTCTAGCTATATTTTTGTCCTCTTTGGCCTTTATAAATCTCCGTTCCAGTGCCCGAACCTTTTTTCTTTCAATGGCCAACTGCTGGGTCCACCAGCTTGGAAGACGATTTGGTCTCATTTGGACGTACCCAAGAGTATCTGCGCATTTTCTCTGTAATTCCAACATAAAATTGTCGATGGTATTATTTACACCATCTTCCGTTGAAACCGTCCCAATTTGCTTAAGGAGCACATTGAACAGCGGTCTTGTGACTGCTGCCAGCTTGCGCAGCCTCCTAGTTGTTGTTCTATAACGACCTTGTGTGATTGATCCGCACTCCACACGCAAGGACAAGTGAATATACTTATGCGAACTGTGGGAATCTTCCTCGCCAATGGACCAAGTGACATTCTGAAATAGCGACGGAGAGGTCGTGAAAGTCAGGTCCGGCCAGCCTCGGCCATTTGCCAACTCATATGTAGGTCCTGTGCGGCTAGTGTTAAAAAGGAACATATTACATCCACTGAGGAAGTTTTGCAGTTTTCTTCCTCTGACGTTTGTGTCTTTATAGCCCCAGAGAGATGAATGACAATTTAGATCTGTGCAAAACAGTTTTTCGACTTCTGGGGAGGATTGACAGACGTCTTCCAGTTCTCTGATGGCCTCTTCTATGTCTTCGTATGGTGACTTGTACGCACTAACCAGAATGAGCTCTTTGCTCACTGTACTGATTTGGACAGCCACGAAATGCCTCCCTACTCGAAAAGTAGCCGGGTGAATGCGTGTTGATGGAACTAAGATAGCGCTCTTACCGTCCAAGGATGTCCAGGTGGACCATCGTTGTGGCAAGCCGCACAAGGAACCTTTGTTGCTCCACGGCTCTTGAACAAGCACGATATCTACTTTATTCTCTATGGAAAACTTCACCAAATGATATGTGCAGTCCTTTGATTTATCCATATTGAGTTGAAGGAGCCGCAGGGTACTGTCGTCACTGGGGTCCTGAAAACCTATCTGGTCTCCCATAAGCAGTTTTTCTGATATCGCAAGCCTTGAATGAGGAGGTTGCTGTGGCACTCTCCGCTGGTTTTGCAGTGATTAGTGCTTAAATTCAGTCCCTGGGCCATATTTAACAGTACGCAATTGATACAGCGATTCCTTGATCTTCTATCAGGTCTCGGATGAGTCCCCGCCGCCTCATGATTGGTATTAGTCGTACCCCAATGGATTGTCCTAGTATATACTGGGTGCGTCTGTCGTTCTTGTCTGTTCCAGATGTTTCGTGGGTCACCTCTTTTTCTACGGTTATGCCATGCTGTATCTTCAATGTGTTCTTTCTCGCCCCATATGCGCTCCGAGCAATGAGATGCTCCGTAATTGTGTTGTGCATACTCTTTCCGTTGTACCTGCATTGAGCCATTCAATCTACCGTAATCCCTTCCTTCCATATTATGCACGTAGTGTCTAGCAGGTTGTTTACCAGTCCTGACTAACTGACTGCTCCTGATTGTCCAGTTGTCGTAAGAATTTCTGTGGGACCTGTGCTCGCAATAATTCCGTTCACTCACGGTGTTCACATAACTCTTGGCAGACTGCTTACCAACATCATCAGATCGTTTACTCCTGCGTATAGAATTGATCCAAGTATTTCTGATCACGCTGCGCTCCCGTTCTTCCCGTTCCTCTGCTTTATTTAGATGACGTTTAGCAGGTTCTTTACCAGCATCCACAATTCGTCTGCTCCTGTGGACCGGATTTGCAGAAGTATTTCTAGTTAGGTTGCGTTCAAAATCGTCGCATCTGTCGGCCCAGTTCTTTATATGCGTTGGCCATACATCAACGATATTATAATCTGATGGAGTCAATCCGTTCATATTTGACTCAACGTCGTCGCATATTGGCTGACCGGACCTAGGAGGCTCACGTGAATTCTTGGTCATCTGTTGGGCGCTCTTATAACCCAATAGCACGCGATAGCCGTACTGTCTTTTATTAGGGCTTCTGGTTTTGGCCACTTCCGACCAGGATCGCTTTTGTGCATTAGATTCGGGTAGCACTTTGTTCGATACTGGGTTTTCGGTTACTTTGTCTTGGTTTACGGTTGATTCCGTCTCACACTGTAGCAGTGGCCAGGCGTCCGTTATTACGTACCCGTTTGGGGAACTTTGATCCCTCAAGTCGTTGTTGTTCGCCTCCCGGAAACATTTTCTCTGTCGCTCAGGCACCAGAGCTTTAGAAACTTCTTGCTTGTCTGATTCTACTCTGTCCTGACCGTATAAGTTTGTATCAAGGATCAGCGGAGGCACCACAGATGAGAGATTCAACTCGGTTTTCTTGCTCGACATCACTACCAAACTTGTCTTATCGCCCTCGTTGTTATTAGATTGATTCCTTTTTTTCCTATGATTCCGCTGCCGTTTTTGAGTAGATGAAGGATCTTGCAAAGAGAGATCCGCTTGCGTACACTTGTGCGCAATTCGAAAAGAACCCATAGCGTTCGTATGGGACGTACTAGTTTCGGTGTCGACCGTTTGTGTAGAACTGTGGGTTTGGTTGGTTGGATTACTCGCAATCACAGAGTTGAATATAGGCTGTTTGTCTTCCGCACCGTTTGTCAATGTGGGCTGTGGAGCCTGCTCAGTTCTCGTTCGAGTACCATCTGGAAGACCAACAATTTCCCTAACAAGTTCAATTAACAAATGTGCGACGATGCTCTGATCTTTCAACGGCACATTGTGTCGCACTTTCTTTGCAGTGACCTTTTTTGTGGCACTGAGAAGTTCCCAAGTCGATTTAACAGCATCTATTGTATCTTTGAGTAAACTTTGTAGGTTGGTGTGCTCACTGACAGGAAGACGATAATGAGGTCGGTTCAATGAATCTCTTCTCGGATCGGTCAAAAGTGTCCAGATGTGTAGAGCTGCGTCGTAAGTGTATGGACCCCTGACGGGAGTCTCTTCCGTATCGGGGCTGACCCGAACAGTCGTTTTCATACAGATCGGTTTGGTGTTTGCTTGAACGAGAGAAGGCAGTGTTGGAGTCAAGACATCGGACAATTTGCTTGTTGCTTTAAGAAAATTTCTCCTCAGGACCATCTTGTAGAGAGGAATGGAAACCTTTATCGATCGCCGGCGGCATCGTTCATCAGATGAAGATTCCCCGGGTACATTGGGTAAGTCTAATGCCTCCATAAGTCTTGAAACGCTGGCACTAGGGGCATCTGTGTTACCGCTCTGATCCTGCTGTGGCGTCGCACTCGTCTGAGCTAAATATTGGCTCAATTGATCAAATTTCATATTGACCCTGGAATTCTAGCCAGCTGGGATGTTTTCGGATGTTTGTTCACCTATTTGTTTTTATTTATTTTCGTAAACTTGTATTTCAGTTCCACCGCATAGTCCAATAAAGAGACGATAGCACCACATGTTGATTTCTGATCTCGAGCTTAAATAGAATCTGAAAGCGATAATAAAGAGGCCTCTATAATCTAATAGAATAAGGGCTGGCCTTTATAGTAATGCTATATTCGCCATATAATGGTAAGGCATCTCCATTCCAATTAGAAATCAATGGTAGTATAGAATATGGCAATTTCAGACGAAAATCACTTCAAAATCGATGAGCAATCATTTGATTATGAATCAAGATGCTAGGTTTAAAATGGCGAAAGCCAAAACCACAAAGTTAATTAAAATTTAATAGTTATGGGCTAGTTAAGAAGCTTTAAAGTTCAATAGGGTCAGCAACCAATATGGCCGAGACGGAGATAGACAGCTCCTCGGCTCCAGAAAACGATGATATCTTCTCAGCCCGTCATCACAGGAACTTGATTTTGGTATCACTGGATTCCTATTGAAGTCGTCGAATTCGGGTCACCCCAATTGCAGCCGAATTCAGAACAGAACCACCACTAATAGCAAAATCGCAGGAGCTTCTGAAAGAGGCGTCCGATTACTTTAAGATCCATTGTTGTTCTCCTTGGGTATAACAGAAAGATTGCAGGGAAACCCACATTTTCGGTGAGTGTATATATATATATATATAATCATTCTCAAAATCGGCAATAAATTGCAGGTCCAGGTCTAATCAGCCCTCGTGTGCAGAAAATGATCGTGGTGCAACAAAAAAATGACCGTATTGGAATCAGTCCAATATTTATGTTCATATGCATAATTTCGTCCTCAAAATATCTCACGGCACTTTTCCCCCATTTATACTAATTTTAGACTAATAGTAACAAGGGCTCTTTGAAACCGCTGACGAAGTCAAATGGAATACCAGGCAGACTTGTCCTCCATCTTAGCGCAACAAAACCAGTTTTTTCTACAAACCGACGTCTAATTTTAAGAAAATCATTATAGGGAAGCATTATATTCACGTTCAACAAAAATGATGGATAAGTCAGTCTGGGTTGCTACCCTATCCCAGGCTGACTCATCCACTATCTTCGAGTGCAAGCGTGACGTCAGTTATCGCTATAGCCAATCTCTATGTTCATATACTCAAAATTTTAAATGACATCAATATTCAATTGTATTTGCTCTCGTCGTTTGTGAGAAAATTCATAATCGAGTACATCGTACTCATTTTATTTCGATTATATACTCAAGTCTTATTACCGAGTAATCAACTCCTCTTCACTGAAATACACGAAATGTAATCAATTACCATCCAACAATGGTCTTGACTATATAAAATGTATTTTCGAGTGGGAAAAAAACCATTTTCTATAACTGAGTTTTTGTTATTTTATTTGTGAAATTACACGCACAAAAAAAACGCATTTTTCATTTCCCTTAAAAATCATAATAATTCATTATTCGAATTTCACTTTCTAGTTTCTGTATTTCAGCAGGAGAAAGTCTGGCGCGCATTTCACAAATGCAAAATTTTTTCTCGCAAATACCTCCATCTGCTTTGATAATGAATTGGCAATACCTTGCACATAGACGATCAAAACAACGGTAAGGTAGTTCTCGAGTTGCGAATTCTTCATTAGATGGTAAAGTGCTTGGCGTGGTAGCGAAGCCTGATAGGAGAGAATGAAATGAAAAAAAAAATTAAGTTAAAACAAAATGAAATCTAGATTCAATAAAGTAACAGAAAATATGAGAGAAACGTGTTACATTTTTCCTAAATTACTAAATCTATTTCACACATTTAACCATACAAAGTGATATTAACTCCGATTTCAACATCTTTTCATTAACAAAAGACACAAACTATAAAGCAGTTTGTAATCAGGAGCGTCGGAGGTATTTTCAACCTGTGGGTGTTCGGACAGGATTACGCGAGAGGGGGTGCCCCCTTGAAGAATATTAAAAATTTAAAATGCATTTGTAAAAATAAATACTCAAAAAAAAAAAATCTGTACAAATACTGTATTTCCTCTTCGCGCCAGAGGTACACATATTTAGACCTTTATACGATCTCCTGTGTGTGTGTTTCTTATTATATCGTAAATAGTACTCAATTCCAACCCTCTTTCTAACACACTTAAAAATTCAAGCTTTTGATCGATTCGGGTAGAAAGCTACTCGTAATATTACCAGCGAAAACAAGCGAATACAAAGGCAGGTTGACGAAATTGTGGTGACAGAGCGTATTTGAACTAGTAAGAATTTTTAATTTATTTTCAAAAATTTAATCGTTAAAAATACATTTTGAGATAACCAGATGTAGGGGCATGTTGAACAACTAGAAAAAATTATTTTCAAGTCATTAAACGCAGCACATTAATTGTGGATCTTCCTACAATTCAGAGTAGAGATAATTTTCTTTTCTCTCTGTCCATGAATTTTCGTCTCGGCTTTCTAATAGTATTGCAATGTGTTTTTAAATAAAAATGCGTATACATTGCGTACTTTATTAGTTATTCGAATCGTCAGATGCGTGTATTTTATTTAGACTTCCTGAGTCCTGATGAAATAGAAGCTGTCCCCTGCAACACAGTGATCTTTCAGATATTTATGATGACAGCGACAATAACTGTCATACAATTTGTGGTGCGGAAGATGAATTTAAAGAATGTGAACTGTGGTTTCAGTTGCTAATAAGAGCAGAATAATATAAAAAAGCCAAGGAACTATTCAAAAAAAAAAATTGGCATTCCTCAGTCTGTGATAGTCAAAGCCTACAATACATCCATGGGAGGAATACACTGAGATATCTACTAGGCGTATTACCGGTGTGTACCAAGAACAAACAAATTGCCTATTAGAGTTTTTACTCACTTGGTGTCAATAAGTCTAATTGAAAAAAGAATGGTTGTGTGTTGCATCAGCAATATGTAAATATGAAAGAAATAATAGTTCCAGTTGAGGGAAGCCTCCACTTTAGGAATGTTCTGAAGATGAGGAAAAACTTGATCAAAATGAGCGAAAAGTTTTTCCCCAATGGATGAAGTGAATTACTTTCTCCGACACATGGACGATGAAAATGCATCAAAATGCAGGTTAATCTATACAAAATGACAAACGCATTTGTGTGTTTTGAAAAATAATTGTTCCGAAAAGTACCATTCTCGCGCGCGATGTAATATATTTATATATACAGGGTGATTATAAAAAAACTATCCCGACATATGGGCCCCTAACTATCATACCATTCACAGAAACTGAATGAAATTTTGGCATAAGGTATTTTGATGTATGCGCTCAAGAATGATATGGAAAACAACAGTGTCACTCTAACAGTTACGGTTACAGTGAGAAAATATCAAATGGCAACACCAAGTTTTTTGTATTGGAATGTGATCTCCATTGTGAAAAACCCTAAATAGCGTTCGAACGGCAACTGTAGCATGAAAATCACCGGCGGTAGATAGGCTAAAAGTCAGGACAACCAATAAGGACAGAAGCAGCATAAAATAAAGCATTTTATTGTGTTTCACAAATTTTCCACATGACCTTGTGGAGGACTAATCAGGCTGGGATCTCAGCCGAAGAAACGGTGTGACGAATGAAACGAACATTAATGCTCTGGTGCACGGCAAAGTACTTTTTACTTTTTCCTTGCCTAGCTCCGGGGATTTTCATGCTACAGGTGCCATTCCAACGCTATTCAGTGTTTTTCAGTATGGAGATCGCATTCCAGTACAAAAAAAAAAACCGGTGTTGCCATTTGATATTTTCGAAATTTTCTCACTGTAACCGTAACTGTTAGAGTGACACTGTTGTTTTCCATATCATTCTTGAGCGCATACCTCAAAATACCTTATGCCAAAATTTCATTCAGTTTCTGTGAATGGTATGATAGTTAGGGGCCCATATGTCGGGATAGTTTTTTTATAATCACCCAGTATTACATCGGGCCCCATTTGATAATTAGCACTGTGTAATAAAACTAACATATGCCAATTCCTGATGCCTTTTGTCAGTTAATGTCATATAATGTTTTGTTTACTGCTGCATAAAAACACCATGCCTGAGGTTGATCTCTTTGCTACAGGTTCCCCTGCATAATCTGAAGTACTAGTTTTGGAATCAGTTGGACGATAAAATACCCAATTCACAGTATCCTTTAGGTATTTCAGCGTTCTTTTCACGACATTCTAATGGCACTCTTTAAGATACCTGAGAAAGCAAACCAGCTGTGTAAGCCATATCGGGTCAAGTGATCATAACCAGAAACACGAGGCTCCCAAGAGATTCTCTGTACGAAACATCAAGGGCTGGGGTTGTGGATATCTCTGCTGTTAAAGAACACTTTTCAATAGGCGTGCCAACTGATCCCAGAGAGGCGTACTTCCAGGTAGAAAAAGTATCCAATAACGTGTAATACTCAGATAAGTCATTCAAGTTGCAAGGGTTTGAGTAGTTATAAAAAGTTAACATTTTTATTTTAATACGGACACCCTGGGCTCAAAAACTCAATTAAAAAGATGTTGCCCTGTCCTTTCCGATGTCAACAAAATTCTGCATTTCCACTGAGATATTCGAATTGGTTAAACGAAGGAATTTCGGAAAAAAACAGCATTAAATGCAAGAAAAACGGTTTTCCGCAAATCTTTCCTCCGTTTTTCGAATATCTTGGTGAATATTGCACTTGCAAGAAACCTGTCCAAAGAGGTGCCATCCTCAGAAAAAAACTTAAATATATTCATCTGACCCAGAAAAAAATTCTAACAGATGGGACGAGCCACAATCGAACCCGTAACCTCTGGATTGCTAGTCCTACTCTCTATGGGGGTCATCCAAGTATTACGTCAGCAAATGTTTAGCCATTTTTGACCCTCCTCCCAGCAAAATTTCGTAAGCTCTGCCCTCTACATCCTAACACACATTGAGATGGGGGGTAGGGGGAACACGAGCCTTCCCCATGCACCCCTCTCCCCAGGCGATGGAAAATATTTTTTTAATGCAAAAAATATTTTAAAACATTGGAAGAAAATACATTGATATGTTGTTCTAAAATAAATTTCTCTTAATTTCAATGCTATTTGAAGGCTAAGAACTGAAAATTTATCTTTAAGAAATTCATTGCGACCTACCCTTTAAGCCAGTGAGCTCAACCCATGGCCCGCGTGCCGAATTTTGCGAGCCACTTCAAAATTAATTTTGTAAAAATAAACTAAGCGGTACATTTTTACAGATCGCTTAAGTGACCCGTGGCACAATTCCAGAGCATTTAAGCCACCCATCGCACATTTTCAGATCACTCGAGTCGAACCGCGGCACATTTATACATCACTTGAGTGACCCGCAGCACAGCTTCAGAACACTTAAGGGATCTCTAAACCTGTGCCTATTACTTAAGCAGTCCGTGGCACATTTAGAGCACTTAAGCGGTCCGTATAGTGTAGTTCTACATTACTCAAGCTACTCGCGGAACATTCTCAGATTATTTAAGTGTTCTGCGACATATTTACGGATTATTCGAGTGACGCGGCACAGTTCCAGAGCACTTAAGCAGGGCCGGATCTAGACATTTTTCAAGTATAAGCGAATGATATTTTGGCGCCCCTTCCCCACCTCAATGATAAATGTGTAGGAAATTATTAATGGACAATTATTAATGGCATTTTTCATTTCGTCTTCGCCGTCGTTGGGAACGGACGTGCTATTATCGCGCTCCGCTCACCGACCAATAGAAGAAGTTTTATCCGAAACCGTTGCCGGGAGATTACCGAAGGATTATCCGTCACGCCAGTGCGCCATTTTGTGTCTTTCTTTGAGTTTTACTTAGCGTGTTGTTTATTTTTGGGTCATATTCTGCGGTGATTTTCTTTTTTTCAGCGCACGTTGGATTGTAAGATAAGTGGTTTTTTTTTATTATATTGCTCTCATTTTTTGTTAATTTACGTTGTGTATTTTCGATCGACTTAAATTTATTTTTCTCGTTCGCATTTCATTTTCGTTGTTTTTTCGCCAGGTTCGCTCGCTTCTTTGATATAAGTTCGTAGGTTTTTGGACGTTAGTTTAGCAAACAGTGTATACTTTTTCCCGGGTACTCTCAATAATTTTGTTTTCCTTCCATTTGGGCCTATTGTTGTAGTGTTAGTGTTTTGAGATAGTTAGCTATTTCTAATAAGTATAAATTGTACTTCGTAGCTTAATACTTTTTTTTAGAGGGTGGTGTTGTATTCTTTACATACATATTTATTTTATTCTTCGTGATTTAGTGCTGAGCATTCTATTTTACGTAATTCTTTCGTATAATCTCTTACGACAAACTCGATCAGGGTATCGATGGAATTACTAGCAAATTCGCAGATGATGTGAAGCTAATGGGGGTAATCGGGAATGAAAGCGATAGGGAGTTGCTCCAGACCAACTTAAACAAGATTGCAGCATGGGCAAATGAATGGGGCATGACGTTTAGCGTAGATAAGTGCATGGTCGCTCATTTTGGTTCGAACAACCCATGGTTATCTTACGAGTTGAATGGTGTCACTATCCCGGATGCAACTAGAGTCACCGATTTGGGAATTCTCATTGACGAGCGACTTAAGTTTTCTGAACATTGTTCAGCGGTTGTCAAAAAAGCGAATAGAATGCTTGGTCTCATTTTCAAAAAAGTCTCTTCGCGTTCTCCTAAAGTCATTCTTCCGCTTTTTCGAGGCTTAGTTCGTCCTGGACTGGAGTATGCTGTAAGGTTTTGGAGACCATACCTACAGAGGGACATAGACTTGATTGAAGGGGTGCAGAGAAGAGCTACGCGTGTCCTTATTGGCACACAGGGCTTGAGTTATGAAGCGAGACTTCATTTTTTGAATATGTTTACATTGGATGAACGCAGGTGTCGAGGAGATATGATCGAAGTATTCAAAATTTTTAATTGGATGGTTAGGATGGACCATGAACTTTCAGTACACCGCCAATCGACTGCTTTTACAAGGGGACACCAGTATCGATTGGTGAGGGACAATGCAAGGTTATGGTGTCGCAGGGAATTTTTCTCTAATAGGGTTGTTAATAAATGGAAAAGCTTACCCCCGGAGGTAGTAAATTGTAACACAATTGACACGTTTAAAAAGAAATACGATAAACATGTTGGGGTAAATCGAGAAGCTATCCATTCTTAGAATAAGACAACCATAAGTATTCTTTATGGGCATTGTATAATATTTTATCATGTGTATATATTGTTTATAATTTTTGTTAATTGCATTTTTAATTGGATTGCTGTATTTTTGAAACATATGACATCCATATTTTTATGGGCATCTTTTTATCAGCCACCTCGTTGGGCATTTTGCCTGTTGTGGCGTTGTATTTATATTTGTATTTATTTGTATAAATATATTCTGCAAAGAATCATAATGTGATTACAATTTTTTTTAATACATCCGTAGGTCCCCAAGGATATTAACGGCCGATGGCAATATTATAACTGTCGATGAATATAGAACAACGTTCTGATTTTAATAATTATGTGAGCAATTTTTATTAAATACACCACTAACAAGGAAGGTGTCCTGACTGTCATCCGCTGAATTTAATGGAAATTAATAAGGTGAATGCATATCAAATAAGGTATATCAAAAATTTTATTTTGATAATTACAACTGAAACATAAGTCGAAACTCCTTGTTTCTGTTGTTAATCCAACATTAATGTTGTAAAGAAACTTTTCAGGCCTTCCGTTTGGCAATATCTCTCATTATTGCATTCGTATCCATTTCGTTGAGAATGTTACTTTTAATGGACATCAATGCTAGTCCATTCAATCTTTCTTGACTTAAAGAGTTATTTAAGATCAACTATATTAATTTTAACTTTGAAAAACAACGTTCGCCACTGATATTGGAAGAGTGAGCAGTATTCTAAAGCTTACAAAACCGTTCGGAAATGAATCCACATAGCCATTTTTTGTGATGAAAGATAAGGCTTTGGCTGGAGAGGTACCGGGGATCAACATATAGTTGTAAATATTTGGAGTTTGTTGAAAGGAATCATGTCCATCAGTGCCACGTTCCTCTTCATCACTCAACACAATTTCAAGATTCAAACACGCTTTATTCAAATCCTCCTTATCCAATGTTCGCAGATTCTCTATTTGATATAGAATTCGAAGCTTTTGCTGTGGTTTTCCATAAGATGGAACCTTTCTTTCAGTGTTTTCATCGCTTTGTCGGGCACAACGTTAAAAAGTTTACTTTGAAAGATCTTTTCCCAGCTCAAAAATAAGTTCATCCTCACTTTCATAAGGGAATTGTTTTTTATGTTCCTTGGGCGCAATAGCGCCGACATGAAGAAAACATTGGGGGAAGTTGCTGGTCGTCCCGTATATGCGGAACTAAAGTGCGTACGCAGGAGAGGGAGGGTGCATTACATTGTTTTTTAAGAAACTATTGTGTGGGGCTTATATTACCTCAGCCCTAGGTTTCGGCTCCTATGGTTGGGCGCACTTTTCCTGCAAGCACTGTTGCGTCTGTAATAATCAAATTGACTCCATCATCAGCCCTCATGTTTTTAAGAAACCCTTGGACACTTTTGATGAGATTCATTGAACTTTGTAGATCACAGGTGATATTCTGTAACATTTTACTAACCGTGTTTATTTTAAACAGTATCTAAACAGCAAAGGAACTTGAAACTCTGCAGTTTTTGACCGATTCCTAAAGCAGTGTTTTTGTTAAAAGCATAAATTTTTTCATCATGGGAGGTTTCATACACAGCATCATAAATTTGCTAAAGATAGTGAGGCTTTAATGTCTTTCCTCAACCATATTTCTAACTTTTTATTATTGAAATCTCTCTACAGAGGAATTTATCATATAGGCTACTCGGTCCCGTACTTTTGTCAATAGTGTATTTAGAGTCATCCATCGTTTTTTTCCTTGCACTTTCCTAAAAAAACCCTGTCTAGGCGTCACAGAAATGTAACAAACACCTCCTGGAGTAACAATACACCCCAAGGATGCTACAATAATTAAGGAATACCCTGCATATGTTCAGGAATGACTGCTTTCATCTTTGAAAGAAAGAATCAATAGCCAGAAAATGTACCTGGTATGCCTTAAAATAACAAACATACGAAAATTATTTTCAGTTAAAATAACTGTTCAGCTAGCAATAATCGGCTAGTTTGCCCGGGAAAGGTGGCAAGATTCCCGGAAAATACTCCGGTGCATCTTAATTGCGAGAATTCCGGGAGAGAAACCCTTGTGGGAAGCGATTGCGGCAGTCCGCCAGTTGATGGACGAGTCTATTAGTGGGGGAAGAGAGTGTCCGTTCAATGTTCTACCGCTCTCGGCTCGGTTCAACACGTTTGGTGCCAAATGGACAGTTATATCGCCATCTCGTTAAGATTCGACCTTGTCCTTATTGCTGTGTTGTATAATATTTTTTTCTGAAAATATTAACCTTTGGAAAAAAAACAAAAAATCGCCCCGGCGACCACGTAGTTCGCAGGAATCAGGATCCGGCCCTGCACTTAAGTGATCTGGAAGCGTGTCTGGGTAACTTAAAATATCAGCAGAACATTTAGATATATTATTAAAGTGGCTCTATAGAGGACTTATCAATAGGCGGGATATTAGTTCAGGTGCCCACAATCTAGGAAAGGTTTTTCTCTCGTTTATGGCGTACTCAGTAAAGATGCCATTTAAGAGTTATTTTTCTAAAGAGTGGTTGATGACGTAAGCGTCATTCAAACCCCCCTCTCCCCCCTTACATCAAAAAATCAGCAAATCCGAAACCCCCTCCCACTCTATGGATGCTGACTGCGAGTAGGAAACCATTCAATTAGTAATTCTTATTAATAGCGCGAGTAAGTCACGAGAGTAGCTTGCTCCGCCCAGGCGCTTTAGGATATTCATTGCTTCGTGTTTTCATATCCATAGACGCTATACCTTCCCCCCCCCCTCATTTATTTTCTTACACGGCCGAATGACCGATGTCTTCCCCACCACCCAATCGCTCGGGACTTCATCTCGCAATCAGTTATTCTACGGAACGGGTTTTTGAAAGGAAAAACGAAAGCGTTTCACTTTTTCGTGATGAATTTTCTCTCCTTCACCAACTTTCATTTTTATGTCGCTATAGAAGTTTCACTTCAAAAAATTAGCGGTGGAATGCAATTATTAAAGTTACAAAAACTATTAAAATGGCAACAGTTGGCTACTCATCATCTCTCGCTTCTTTGTGATATCCGTAAAAAACTTTTTTTCTTAGAAACTCTAGTTTCTCTTTTTTTGGCTGTTTGAATGATGTCGTTCTAAGACTTTAGGGTATCGGGATTTTTAATTTCATTCTTGGCCTTTATTGGCGTTGAAAATATTAATATTTGCAATTTTTTTTGAGTGACCCATAATAATTCCGCCGGATATTTTTATATTTCTGCATATTTAAATGAGTAGAATCATTGGTTATTTTTTCGAAACTTTTTGAGGGTGACACCTTTCCTTGTTAGAAACGTGGAATGTTTTTTTGTTGGCATCAGGAGACAGGGCAACAACTTTCTGACTGTGTTTTTGCGCACTCGGGCACCGTATAAAAAGTTAATTTTTTATTTCAATAACTATAGAATCCCTTGCAACATGAATGACAAATCTGATTACTACACGTTATTTGGGTACTTTTTGGAAGTGTGCCGCCTTTTGTGCCGAAAAATAACAGAAGCAACTTCTGTTATTTTTGATCAAACTAACATTTCCAAATAATGATGAAATTAACGTTAAGAGGAATAACCGTGATGAGAAGAGACGGGCACAATTAAAAACTTCCCAGGTTCACTGTAAAATGAATGTTAACAAAAATTAGAAAGTAGTGTAAGAGATAAGAGACAATGGGAATAAGAGTGAAAATTGAAATCGCACAGAAATTTTAAAGATTTATGAATAATGTGATATGTAAAGGGGCCCCTTATTATTGATCTCACAATTACATTCGCAATTACATATGATTACTTCAGGAATAATAGTCAAGGGGATGAAGGTAAGGAGGCGAATTAAGGAAACAGAATTTTATCGGTTAAAAGGATAAATTTCAAAACGCTCACAGACATAGGTGTGTCGACTCCGAGTCTGGTGGCACGGGTAGGCCCTCCTCACACAGGGAACTAAAGTCCGGCAACCGATAAGAAACCGTTTCCAGAAGACTAACACGTATATTGCTACAGAAGCCCTCACACGAGGAAATTGGTGTATTGGCGAGGAAATATCGAACCCAACTCAGTCACTTGGAGACTGGCATGCTGGTCACCGCCAACTTTCGTTGCGGAAATCGCCTCAAGCATTCCTTCATATTTTTGTCATTCGAATTTGGACCATGGGTGACCCAGCGTTAAAGGGGTGTAATGTGATAGGCCTCCTCGTGGTGCACCCTGGGTAATGCTAAATCTATCACACGTCATTGTCATCGCTTATTTGTGCTCATATCCTTCACTTTCAATAGCCAAGATTACATGTTTTTTCTACACATCTTACAGTACTTGTCTTGCGTCTTGTTTTGTCCTGTACATGTCTTGTGTCCAACCCCTCATTGTGGACCCCGCTTAGGCGGGGAGGGGTCCTCCCAGACGGGGCGTTGCTTCTAGCGTATGCTCTGTCTGGGACGCTGTCTACCTGCGTGTTTGCCGTGCGTGGAGACCCGTAAGGCTGGAGATGGGGATCCTGGTTAGCCTGATGCGCTAGCTTTGGCCTCGGATTCAGCCGAAACGGGAGGCTTGGATTAGCCCCGTCCAGGTCAATCGGCTGTGGTCGCCTCGGTGGCTTAAGGGGTTACACTACTGGGCAGGTAGAGGGGCCGGGCCTGCCGGACGTCGTTGAGGTTTGTTGGTGCTGCTTCACGACGATCTTGGATCTTGAACGCGTCTGCTCGCCTGCTTTGGTGGTGTATAGCTCCCACCTAACCTGACGTTGCTACTAACTTTCACCGGTTACGTGTGCGCGTCCCCTCGTAGGGCTCCATGGTGGGCATGGTGGGTGGGAGTGGAACAATACCCATTCAAATATGGGAAAAAATCAAAATGCACCAAAACGTCAAAGAACTGCTTCAAACCAAACACATGTCACTGTAACTGCTTCAAATTCATCAACTGTCTCATTTTTCTTTCTGCACTCTTCAGATGCTGAAAAACCGCTGGCCAAAGTATCACCATTTGTAATAGATAAAGCTCTCTATGGCACAGTTGGTACCTTAAAATCGGTGAAGGCCCTTCGTTCAGGAGACCTTCTCATCGAAACTAACACATCCAAACAAGCCGAACTCATTCAAAAGCTCACATCTCTCGGAGACATTCCAATAACAGTCAAAATCCATCCCACGTTGAATTATTCACGTGGTGTCATTTCAGATACTAACTTAATTAACATGGATGAAGAAGAACTAACACAAGAGCTGGCGTCTCAAGGCGTAACATCTGCCAAACATATTATGAGCCGCAAAGATGGCAATCCAGCTCCCACACGAAACATAATTCTCACATTCTCATCACCAACATTGCCGAAAGATATCAAAATAGGTTATTATAACCTCAAAATCCGGCCATACATTCCTAACCCTGTTCGATGCTTTAACTGCCAAAAATACGGCCACTCACGAACGGCGTGCCGCAGTCAACCCACATGCGCAAAATGCGGTGAGAAGGACCACATTTCGGACAACTGCACTAATTCACCATTCAAGTGCGTCAATTGCGGTGGCGACCACCCCGCATTTGACAGAAAGTGTCCGAAATGGAATGAAGAAAAAGAGATCCAGAAGATCAAGGTCCTCAATAACATCTCATATATCGAAGCACGCCGTCGTATAACCTCTAACCAAACTCCAATAGGTAATAGATCATATTCTAATATGGTAACAAATCCATCATCAGCTAATATGACTAACAATGTCACCAAAGCATCCGTAACAACTCAGACTGAACCAATAGCTGATACATCAACTCAAACATCATCATCTAACCAACCGTGTAATAGTTGTGGCTGCTCTTGCTCTGCTGGATTACGGAGGGAGTCCACTACCTCCGAAGAAGAGGCAGGAAAGGCAACAGTGCACACATTCAAAAAACCTACTGTTACTAAACCCAAGATTAATTCTGGAAATAAATCCAAAAAGACCGGATATTCAAGAAAAGCGATACAGAGCAATAAAATGTCCCACCCTCAAGAATGTGGCACTAATTGATGACAAGTCAATTGGTGACATGGATCTTGATAATGTATCAGAATCTGGTGGTACTCGCCGGAAACTAGACCGGAATAAATTTAAAGACCTCGAACCGTCTACTTCTACCTAATTTATGGCCAACATAATCCAATGGAACATTCGTGGTCTTTGATCAAATACTTGAGTTCTTCATAATTGGATCTATCACTATCATCCTGTTTGCGTGGCACTCCAGGAAACTTTTACGAAGCCCTCGGAGACATGGAACATCAGGCGACATTCCCTGTTCCGTATTGATTACGATGACGGGAGTAGAGCCTGCCGCGGTGTTGCTCTGCTGGTTCCACATTACGTGTCGTCGCGCGTTCTAACGCTGCGCACGAACCTGCAAGCCATCGCAGTGGAAATCTCTACAGGCCTAAGAATTACCATCTGTTCCATTTATTTGCCACCAAATGACACCATCTTACAGAGAGATCTAGAAGATCTGATTGATCAATTACCTCCACCATTTTTTCTTCTTGGAGACTTCAATGCACATAACATGATATGGGGTTCTAACAGCAACACCCCACGTGGCGAGATGGTTGAACGGCTGTTAGAAGACATGGACCTCGCCATCATGAATGATGGCAGTTTCACTCATTTTCATGCCCCAAACAATAGTTTCACTGCAATAGATCTATCCTTATGTTCACCCTCACTCTTGCCCAACTGGTCCTGGTCGGTTGATCCGGACCTCCACGGGAGCAATCATTTTCCTCTAGTGGTTAAGTGCCTTGATCGAAGCCATAGCATACCTGAGGGTCCTCCTCGGTGGAAGCTTGTGGCCGCCCGATGGGCAGACTTCACGGTCAAGGCAGAAATCACGGAGGATATGGTTTCGCAACCCGACGTCGACCACTGTGTCGACCTTGTGACCAGTTGTATCATCTCTGCAGCAAATGAAACAATACCTAAAGTCTCCTCGAAACTTCCTAAATTTCCTAAACCTTGGTGGAACCACGAATGTAATCTCACGATTAAATCACAAAAGAAAGCATGGAGTAGGTTCCGGCGGTATCCTACCCATGACAACAAGTTGGCATTTTTAAAAGCAAAGGCGATAGCGAGAAGAACCAGGCGCCAGGCTCAACGCGAGTCTTGGCAAACGTTTACCACGGGAATCAATTCATCTACTTCATCCAAAATCATTTGGGACCGGATCCGAAAAATCAATGGTCATTATCAGTCTCATCCCATCACTATTTTAGACACCAATGGCACTATCATCAGCGATGTGAGGGATATTGCGGATACCATCGCCGCCCATTTCGCCGCTGTTTCCAGCGATGCGAACTATCCCCCATCGTTTCATCCCATTAAATCATCAGCCGAACGTACATCGTACACCTTCCGGCCTTTTACACCGGAGGGGTACAACTCATTGTTCACCCTTCATGAACTGACGACGGCCTTGCAGCGAAGTCCTGACTCAGCTGTAGGGCCCGATGCCATTCATTATTCCATGATTCGGCATCTCTCACCAGAATCACTCTCACATTTACTCATATTATTTAATCGGATCTGGGTCAGTCATTCATTTCCTGACACCTGGCGAGCAGCCATTGTTCTTGCATTCCCGAAGCCTGGCAAAAATCCTCAGCAACCTAATAGTTACCGACCTATTGCTTTGACCAGTTGTCTATGTAAGCTCATGGAACGCATGGTCAACTATCGCCTTACGCACTACCTTGAGGTTAACAATATTTTATCGAAACATCAAAGCGGCTTTAGACGGTTCAGGTCCACAACATGCAATTTGTTACGCCTTGAGACATCAATAAGACAAGCATTTGTGAAGAGGGAGCATATGCTAGCCATATTTTTCGACATAGAAAAGGCCTACGACCGTACTTGGAGGCACGGAATTCTTTCCGACCTCTATAATTGCGGCTTGCGGGGCAACTTGCCCATTTTCATTAAGAACTTTCTTGCTCGCCGCATCTTTCAGGTACGGATCGGAAGCACGTTATCAGCTCCCCAAATTCAAGAACAAGGTGTACCTCAAGGTAGCATTTTAAGTGTAACACTTTTTATTTTAAGACTCAACGGGGTGTTGAACCAACTCCCGTTGTCTGTCACTGGCGCACTCTACGTGGATGATCTGTTGATATCTTACCAATCAGTGAATATGAGGTCAGCCGAGAGACAATTACAAACCGCTCTCAACAAGATTAGCAAGTGGGCTCATAATAACGGCTTTTCATTCTCCGCTGACAAGACTGTTGCTATGCACTTTTGTCGGCGTCGAGACCTACATGATGACCCACAATTGTTTCTCAATAACAATCTAATACCTATTGTAGAAAATACTAAATTCCTCGGCATCACATTTGACAAGAAACTCACTTTCAAACCTCAAATTGCGCAATTAAGAGCTCGTTGCATGAAGACGATGAACCTCTTGAAGGTCATCTCTTCCACATCGTGGGGAGCTGACCGTAAGTCGCTCCTCCACTTATATAAAGCTTTAATAAGATCGAAGCTCGACTACGGCTCCATTGTATACGGGTCGGCACCTCGGAGCTATCTGAGTGTGCTCGACCCAGTCCACCATCTCGCCCTGCGGATTTGTTCTGGAGCTTTCCGGACGTCTCCAATGGAGAGCCTGTATGTCGAATGCAACGAGCCATCACTGACATCAAGACGCCAACAACTTTCTTTGAAATATTATATCAAAATGAAGTCTTTACCAGGTCATCCACTTCATCGTGTCACTTTTAATCCCTCATTTCATAGACTATTTGCTGCTCGCCCTTCATGTGTACCATCTTACGGTCTTCGTATGAGGGCACTTGTGGAAGAACTAGAATTAGACATCAGTCGTGTGGCCCCAGTTGCATGGCAACTGGCACCATGGGAGCAGTCTCTGCCAGATGTCTCTCTTTCATTATCATTATACCTTAGAGCCACCACAGCAGATGTCATATATCGACAGATATTCTTTAGGCACAGGGGTAGGTACAACAGGTACTTCCCCGTATATACCGACGGCTCCAAGAGTCCTGGCCATGTCGGTTGTGCCTACATCTGCTGTGAGGAGACATCTTTCAAACTTCCAGACACATTCACTATATATTCGGCAGAACTGTACGCAATCCTTCAGGCTCTACGTCATATACGACGCAAACGCCACCGACGATGCATTATCTATAGCGACTCTCTCAGCGCATTACAAGCACTGTGTTCCTGTACGTTTCACACTCATCCATTCATTCATTCCATTTTTCATGAACTGCATTACCTCATTCATCATGGTACCACAGTAAAATTTTACTGGGTACCAGGTCATGTAGGAATACCGGGCAACGAAAAAGCAGACACCGCAGCTCGAACAACAACTAACATTGACAATAACCTTTTGGTACCTGCCAGTGACCACTTCTCAATCCTCCGGGAAGTGATGCATCACCGCTGGCAGGACCATTGGAACAATCAAATTAATAACAAATTACATGCCATCAAGCCCACACTTGGCCATTGGCGTTCGAGCTGCAGAACTAACCGAAAGGAGGAAGTTCTGCTTGCCCGGTTGCGCATAGGACACAGTCGTATCACACAATCATATCTTTTATTACGAGAGAGTCAGCCACAGTGCCCACATTGTCAAAGTCCATTAACCATTGCTCATGCTTTTACTTGTTCACATCATCGTCATCATTTTACGACCGCTTTTGGTCAAAGTCATCTTTCACTTCATGACATTTTAAATGACCACAGCGATGCATCACGCATTTTTAAATTCATCAAAGCCATTGGTTTTTATAACAAATTATAGATTTTTACAATTCATGTCATTTTTTTATGCTTTACGTTGCTTTTTATCATGTATGATTTTAGTATTTTGACATGACAAAAGGATGATTTTTCTTATTTTTATAATTTGTTTTGGCGCAGTTTGACCAAATTGGTCCTTGCGCCAGAAAATTTAAAATCCAAATCCAAATCCCAGCGTTAAATTTAAAATTCATTTCGGAAATTCGAAAGCAATCCAGAGTAAATAGTTATCAGTTGAAAGGATATTAAAAAAATAGATCACAGAAAAAGCATTTAATGAAATTTCGACAGAATTTCAGCTCACCGGTATAAATACACAATTTCTTTATTTAAACTGATATTATTTTGAAATTATAATGAAATCAGGGGCGTCGGAAGTGTTTCGAAATTGTGGTTGTGGGTGATCGTCTTTAGTTTTATATCAGAAATTTTAATTTCTGAATCAATTCTCGGGGTGGGGGGGCTCGGATCCATGCCACAAATTACCGTGGGTGCTTGAGCAACACCGGCTCCGACACCACTAAATGAAATGGTAAACCAGGCGGGCAAAGAACATGTACTCACTATGTATATATATACAATTTCTAGTGTATTTTTGAAAGCCAGAGGGCAATAGTCAATGATCCCCCAAATGACGGGTCTGTGATAAACACATGGGCCCGGTCCCCAGGGGGTTTCAGAAGATGGGGCGTCACGTAAATTACATCTGGTGAAAATTTTCTGGAGTAACCAAGTGAATTTGCCAAGTAGGGTCTCAGAAAAAACACGATGGCTCGGGGGCCCATGATATTCTTAAGACACGCCCTGGGTAAGCACCTATATATATATATAAATATATAGGAATTTTAAAATTACGGTCAACTTTCACAATGTTCACCTAAACAAGTACATGTTTTATTACGGTCAACTTTCACAATGTTCACCTAAACAAGTACATGTTTTATAGGTATGTTCCCCGATTTTTTCCCCCTTGCTTGGAATGTCTGGAATTTAGGTCACGTACACGCACATCTGTATGTGAGCGTATTCGGGGAAAATCATTCCCTGAAATATAAACAATTAATGTTTTTTGTCTATAGTTTTGCTTAGTTTTTTTTTTTTTTTGCCTCTCGGAACCGTAGCTTTTGCCGTTTCATCGCATGAAACTGCTCAAAATCCGACGTGACAATACTTTAACTAACATAATAATAAATCCAACATATATGTACTGAGAGGCATATTTATTGAGAACACTCAAAGCAAATTAGATAATTTTATACCATTTTATTCTCATTTCAAAATGATATCAATTTAAATAAAGAAATTGTGTATTTACCTGTGAGCTGAAATTCTGTAGCAATTTCACATATAATAGAAATTATTTTACTTATTTCTTTGTTACGATTTTTCCTATACCGGAAGATAAGTACTATAGACTGTGCTGTTATTCTCAGTTTCCCGGGCTTTGAATATTTTTTAGTAAGGCCATGTGGGAGAGAACGGGCAACGTGACTCGTTCAAGTCAACTCGAGCTCGATTTTAGTTTCCTCGTGTGAGGAAGGCTGTACACTCAAATCGAACTCGAGTTGTCGCAACTTGAGAGTCGAGTTGCCCGTTCTTCCTCACACGCCGCTGCTAAAAAAAATCTCAAAGCCCTGGAAAATGAATAAAAACGACGCTGTATTTAGTTCACCTTCTTATCTTCCTATGCATTATGAACCGGGGCAGGAAAAAAAATCAAATTTTCGGTGATTCTAGCAGCGATGAATTTGGCGATATTCTATTATAACTATCATCCTACACTATTATTTAAGCGAAAAAAGGATAAATAGACGAAAATTATATGGTAGATCCATGGCCCCACATCCTTTAGCGGGCCCCCAAATCAAAATTTTATGGCATGAGAAGACAAAAAAAGGTAGCAATTGTCCCGGGCACCAAGACGGTAGTCAAATGGTCATAGTGGACTCGCGTCACAAGGACCCACGTTCGAATCCTACCGTTGCCACAATGATGATCGGTTGAATTTGGGTTTCTTTGGTTCCCAACTTCGAGGTGCGAATGCGAGCCGATCTACCCGTTCAAAAGTCTCGTCACAGAGAGCAACAGTCCTACAGCGATAAATTATTCAACTTCATTTACAGTTAGAAAAGCAGATGGCAGCACTACACAAAAATAGAGTTATCGTTAGGTTCACAACGCATACATGCACAGCTTCCAGCATAGCCCATGTCTTCGGCCACATGCTAAATTATCTTTGAGACAGAGCGACAGGCCATGATCTAGTTAGGAGAAGGAGGGCTGGGGAGCCCGGACAGTCCCACCCTTGTGGAGGCCATAACACATCCATACATTGAAAATAACATTTATCGTACACTATTCATTACGGACAAAGTGAATTCCTTACATTCTATGGAATTAGAAAAGAGACTAAGAATTAATAAATCAGCTGATTATCTGAAAGTCCTGATGAGGGACTGCATAATAATAATTAACATGCACTGACGGTCATATCAGGTTCTGGTTATAGTTAATGGGGAATTCACGCGCTTTCGCTAGATTGGTTAAGGTAAGCCGAATTTACACAACTACATGTTGTAAACATCAATTATTTTTAGTGAGTGGTAGATTCTATAAGATGGAGCTTTATTTCGATAAGAGCAGATCACGTTGTTACCGTACCAACAGAAAAAATATAACTGTTTATCTTGAAGCGGAAATGGAGTTTTTACTGTATCCTCCCACGCACACGTGTGTGACCTATATTTATCTCACACGCATTCCAGTCGAGGAAGATTATGGGGGATCTACATTAGGGAGCATTTCTTATTAAAAGTTAAATCAAATACTGGTCGCTCCGTCGTACAAACTAGACCGTAGACAACACAAAGAAATATCATGGAGTAGCGCTACAAATATTTCTTTCGCTTACCACGTCAATTCACCAGTGACTCCGTTGCGTTGGATATTTTGTCGCAAATATCTTCGTGTGAGGAGCTCCATAGAAATATACGTGTTTGATTCTCTGCATACCGAGTCTCCTATCAGTCGTAATACTTCAGTATCCCCGTGTGAAGCGAATCTAGCGGGTAATCATGATGGTCAGCCTCTACGATTCGAGGGGCTGAGGTAGAAGTCGGAGAGGACCAAACGTGGGCCCTTAGACGAGGCGGTGATCAGATGTGAGTCAGTGCTAGAGTTGACCAGGAGTGGCAATGATTAGCTCTCCTCCACAAACGGTATTTCACTCCAAAATGCAAAGGCTAACAATCCTCATTGCACGGCTTGCCCCAAACTAGGAGACATGTGTACCTTTGAACCATTCTGCTGGTGATTGTAGAAACTTCATACACAATTTATAGAGAATGAGTATATATTTACACAGCTAAAAATCGAATGTTTAGGAGTTGTTTAGAAGCATCAATGCCGAAACGAGCTCATAATATATAATGGCTTCACTTGAAAAATGTAAGAAACTCATGTTGCTTGCGAGTAACACTGCAAATAAAGGATGGTCCTATCTATGCTACTTGGTTTACAGAGTAATTCTTTCCTATTTAGCTACCGATGCGATGATGAAATTATGGAATGCAGCTGAGACAGCCACCATCAAATGTGAATAAGGCCAAGCCAGATATTTATAGCTGCGAATGAAGTGAAGGATCTTCAGCTACAAATGTGGTGGAGGCAGACACCAACAACTGCGAATAAAGCCGAGGCAGACATCATCAGCTACGAATGAAGCAGCAGCAGATATCTCCAGCTTCGAATGTAGCATAGACAAATATTCAACATCGAATGGAGGGAAGGCTGACATCTTCAGTTACAAATGAAGCCAAAGCAGGCACTGATCCAAGGCGGGGCGATTTATTGTTTAGGCTCGTGGTCGAATGTTCTGGAGGGCGCCAAAACAAAATTTCATTCCGAGATCCCAGTAGTCAATTTTCACAAATATGATTTTTGTAATTTTGGTATTGAAATTTCATGTTCAATACTGTTGTATTTGTACAAGTTGTCTCAGTACCAGGTTTAAAAACTTCAAGGAAGTGTAGGGTGCAACCAGGCAACTCGGGGTGACATAACAATACCTTATCAGGAAAGCATTTCCTACCCCGCAGAGTACACAGAAAACACCACGTATATGAATACGTGTTTCAATAAATAACAGAGTTCAACGAAGGTATTGAAAGTGTGATGCGGGTCTCCCATAACCGGCCTCACGAAAGTCTGGACAGCATTCTGGATGGTTCTGGGCATGTCTCGAACTTCCCTGCAATGCGTGTAGCTAGTTAGTCTGCGTTGATATACAAGTCACATGTACACTTATAACACCCTGGATGTAAGATATGCTGTGGATATAACATACGGTTGTGTTTTACGATTTTTGTCTCATTCACTTATATAGATTTTTACCTCAGTTAAAACATACCTTGCTCAGAACATACTCTGCGAATATAAAATATCAAAAAAAATTTAAAAACAATGGCACGACCAGAATTGAACGTTCTCATCACTGCCCAGCACTCGCAGGCTGTCTGGCGACTTACAAATCCCCAGGGTTGGTGTGTGAAGATAAGTTTGTACATGTGCGTGAGTTGGGTAGTATAAGTATGTGTAAAGAATGAAAAGAGCCTGAACAGAATTCGGAAGAGTAGACTGCCTAATAATACTCCAAAAATCGTCAACGAATAAGACATATACCAGGAAATACTAAAAAAAATGCATTTGGACACACTATGGGTGTCGTCTTCAGAGGATAAGAGTATCACGCTGACCGAGTTTCCCACTTGGATTGAGTATCAAATCTTCAATCTCGGTTGCTCAGCGGAACGAAAAAACAATATGTCTGTTCAAGTCAAACGTCGTGACAAGAATGAAGCGAAGCATCTGCGTGTAAGACTTTTGCAACAATCTGATTGGCTGCTTGCGAAATGGAGCTATCCGATTGGTATATTCGAATTTTATTTAAATTCCCACTCGTAATGAATTTAAGCCACGGCGATGCTGATTTATCTGTCGTTCACTAATTTATTTTTGAAGTCCCGGATGTAAAAGTCTAAGGGTCGTATTCACTGACATGGTTTAAACTGTAGTCGCAATTTTTGGATAAGAGATCAATATATGTAAATTGGTTAAAAACCTGCATATTTAACCAATAACCGTATCGATCTCTTATCAAAAAATTGTGACTATAGTTTAAACCATGTTGGTGAATACCGCCCTAAATCGTCGGTGGATTTCACTTTCTGAAAAACTCTCGCTTCCTGAAATTTGAATCTATGGCCCTCTTGCCAGCAGTGAGCGGCGATGGTCAATGTTTCGCATTCTTGATTTTTAACACAGCCAGCATGTTCAATTAATCTAGTTTTCATGGGTCTCCGTGTTTGTCCTATGTAGCCAAGAAGGCAATCACCACATGGAATATAATAAATGCCCCATTGTTTATTCTGTAGTATAGCATCTTTAGGGGGTTTGAAACAAAAGTTTTTAGTAGGCACATCTGTGGCTGTAAGGTTAAACATTTCGAGAATCGGCTTGATCTTAAGTGAGACTATTGGACCGTATGGTTTAAATAACTACAGTTTAATTGAGTGGCTTCTCAGTAATATTTTCCAAGTGATTTCTCTTGCTGTTTTCATCAATTTTCTACCCATTTTGTCAACAATCTTGGTGTTGTTTAGGAATCTTTGCAAAATGAGTGCTCATCGAGAGAAAACAAAAACAACTCAGTCATAAAAAGGGAAAAAGTAGCAAAGAGAAAAATTGGCTTAACCCAGTGATGGGCAAACTTTTTAGGAATGGAGAAAAAACAAAACTGCAACATCTTCGTCCCGAGATGTGTTCTATACTTTGAAAGCTGCCACGATTTCATTGCAAATGAGACACAATGGTTTCTTTTAGAACTGTGAAAAAATAAATATAAGTACAGCATATTTAATGCATATTATGTTAAATTTTTTTGCATCAATCTTTTTCGAAATTCTCACGACTATATTTTCTATATGCAAAAAATTGAACGATCACTTGAATCAATTTTTCGAAAACACTGAAATTAAATTTAGATATAACATACCGCAGGAAAAAAAACGCTTGAAAAACATTACTCTAAAACCAACATATATGGGGGTGGGACGCCATTTACAAATTCAATCAAACCTCTGAATTTCATTTTTTTATCATTTGTAGTTCTTGAGACATTTGAACTCAGTCTTGTTATTTTGACACTGACTGACTCACGTATCGTCAAAAATCATAAGCACTTCTAGCAGCCCTAGAAACATGATGAAATTTGGTGTGAAGATAGTGTGCAGGATACAAAGCAAGAAAAAATTAAAAAATCCGGAAATTCCTCTCAGGATCGGAAATACGGGAAGATATGGGATATTACCAATTGTCGCCAATAAAGTGCCACATTCTCATAAAGGTTGAGCATCCTTGCCCTAGTCCCTTGGGGCTACAGAGTGAATATTCCTAATTAATGTATTTTTGTGTTTCTCTGTTTTTTATATTTTTGTACCAGTTGTCATGTTTTTGTTGTTGAATTAAAACAAATTTCTTCATTTAATGAGAAACTAGATAATATTTTCCCCTCCTCGATTGCATCTTATATTTTAATAATTCACAATAACGAACAGAAAATTAAAACACGTAAATGTTATTCATTAAAAACTCAGAGTGCTTCGGTCAAATTTTAATGCGCTTTTGCATTCATTAAAATTAAACTTTCACTGAAATTATCATTCTCATCACCGAAAAATAAGTAAATACATTTTTTATTCAATCAATTTAAAATAAATTGCATTTGAATCAAATATTTAATTTTGCCGTACCTGTTGAGGACAAAATGAGGAGAGTGAACACGATTAGGATTGTTCTGAAGCTTGCGTTCATGTTATCTCGGTCACACTGACTTGAATTCGACTTCTTGATAGAATCTATACGCCGCCAAATGTATACGAATATAGAAATGCAAGAACTTATGAGAATATACAGTTGTATATCAGTTACTAAAATATTAAATCATTGATACGAAATACATATTCGAAATAAATAAGAAGCTTAAATGCATTTCGACATTTTTAGAAAATTTCAGATACTTAGTTTTATTTAGTATCGAAATATCCTCTTCAAACCTAAACCAAAATTGACTATTAATTTTTTTTCATTGATTTGTGTTTATTGCATGCCGAAATGCTTTTCTAAAAATGAAATTAATTAATTAATTAATTAGGGTCGATATCTGTATTACGAACATTTGAGATAGATACCTTTTTATTTATTTATTTATACAATATTATTTGGTCGAAGCCTATACAAGAGGGCGATGGGATTTGACATAGGCGATTGATGCTACATACAGAATTTGATGGAAGGTTGTTCCAATTAATAATTGTATGGGGGAAAAACTGAATTTGAAGCAATCTGTGGATGCAAAAAAGGTTTCAATTCTTGGGAATGATTGAGTCAATCGGAAAAATGTGAAGATTTGATTAGAATGTGGTGTCAATGTTAAAATAGCCGTGGATAATTTTAAAAAGTAATGATAGGCGAGCTATATATCGACGGGAGGTAAGTGGAAGGATATTTAAAGTTTATTCAAGTCTTAACTTTAAAAAAGGAGTCATTAAAACAAATTAGGACTATTTAAAACCGTCAAAAATGCACCGTGTATCTCTGAAGCAACAAGGTTACACAAGGTGTTTGAAAAAAAAAAAACATCGTCAAAATGAAAGGGAAATTCAGGCATACGACAAGAATCTATATTCACATACGAACACAAGTGCGCAAGTGTACAAGGACGGCAAAGAATAATCCTTCTACAATAATTTATTTAAGAACAATGCTACTACAGAATATGCTCAAAGATTTTGCCAGGCGCACTGACACATGCATTACCACAACGCTGAATGAACTGCCCCACCTTCTCAATAATGTCATGTGTATGACGCAACCAGAAGTATTTACAAGCGCCGCAACAACCCCATATAGCGGCTCAGGATGGTGTTTGCGCACCTACGTTCTCATGATTTTCGATTGTTATCCTATGCCTAAGAAATGCCATTTCATTTCGGCAATGTTTTTTTAAACACCCGGTATTATCATTAACCAATCATCGCCAAAAAATTTCAAAATTTTGAAAGGAATTAAATATCTATAAAGCAAATCACTTGACTGCGGTTTGAATATAGAACCAAACTAAGCCCTCACTTGAAATAGTCTTGAAAGTGATGTTGGTCTGAAGCCAAGGCAATAATACTTTCTTCCACAGCAAACATTTGAGTTAAATACGTTTCAAAACGCAGCTGTTTCGTGCGAACTGTGCTTTCTAGGAACTATGAAGAAATGTCATTATATTGTTCTGCAATGTCGATGCGCGATTATGAATGCAATGTGTTTACTAATTTGACTTTCTCCCCCTTCCTTTGTTGATAACTATACCACTGCTCAACAGAAAAACATTTCATGTTCTTTAGGGTATTTTAACGTGTATATTTGCGTGCGCAAGGAGACGGGGTGTTCTAACCCCCCCCCCCCCCCCGAGCCAAGATTATAGTGTTATGTCGCAGGAAAAAACGTAGAAAAATCTGGAAACTTCCACTCGAGAAAATTCTGCGTACGCCTATGTTAGGGTACATTGGGGCTATTGATTTTGAAACTGGTGTTGGAGTTTTTGAGATAATGTATAACTCTCAACATTTCAATATAGTCTATAGCCACTAGATTTTTGCGTCGAATTTTTACTTTAAATTTATTTATTTTCCGATTTTTTGTCAATATTTTATTATTATTATCAATCATTCATTCATTTATTCATACATCCTAAACATTTCGGAGAACAAATAAAATCACCAAGGGATCATACAATCCATACTGGTGATCGTAGATAAAAATATACAATTCATTTCATAAATATAATTAACAAATACACTCATGTCCATAAATTAAGGATAATTCAGAATCACACGGAAATCGAAATCTAAAGTAAAAATTTCACCTGTAGAATTATCACACACATCTGCAAGAATGATATGCAAATTTCAGGAAGCCACCAGATGATGCCGATAGTACGTCACAATGACGAGAGTGTAAGAGGGAGGTATATAAGGAATGGTGGCAAAGAAGTGAAATTGTTCACAAGAGTTCTGTAAGGTGCTCAGTGCCATAAGCGAATAGTTATGACACAGAGGACGCATGTGGATGATTTTTTACGTGGTAGAATTATCGGCCGCCTGGGATGTGGGCGTACTCAGATGGAAGTATCCGAGGAACTTGGAATTGCCCAAAGTGTCATCTCTAGGCTTTGGCAACGATTCCAAGATAACGGAAATGTCAGTAGACGTTACAGTACAGGTCGCCCCCGAGTTACAACGCCGAATGAAGACCGGTAAATATCGGAACAACATTAGCGAGTTTCCAATTTCTTGGGACGATACCCCCAGCGCAACACTATTCCTGTAAATCTGCTCGATTGGCCCCAACAATTAACTAGCACATTCCCTGAGGAATATAGGATAGATATCATATGGTCGTGGTGCTTTGTCGCACATATATATATTTTAGAATATTTAGGACTTCCACATCTGCCACTTGAATCGTTGAGGATTTTATTACTCCAAGCAACACCCGTACATTGAATATCATATTCTCTATTGAAAACCGACGCGAAAAAGCCATTCAAAGCACCGGAAATGCCTATATTGCTCTCTACCCAAGACCATCCTATCGAGAGGTTGCCAACTGCTCCGTTACATCCATTAATGACGTTTCTAAAAAGGGGCCGTTCAAGTATTACGAAAGCAAGTTTTTAGCCATTTTTGAGCCCCTCTCCCTGTCATCAAAATTTCGTCATCAGCTACGCCCCTCTGAATCCTAACGCATATTGGTGGAATCAGAGACGTACACCGGGAGGGGGGGGGGCTCGAGGCCCCCCCCCCCCGACAATCAAAAATTTATTTTAATGCAAAAAATATTTTTTTTTATTAAAATTTCGGAGGAAAATACCTTTATATGTTAATATAATCAATTTTAATGTTATTTGAAAGCTATGAACTCAAAATTTATCTTCAATAAATTCATTGCGACCCAACCTCTAAGCCATATATGGTAAATCGCATAAAAGCCCTTGGCCCTGAGGGTCATCTGTTGCGGCTTGCCCTCCTCAAACCTAATTTTGTAAAAATGAACTAAGCGGCACATTTACAGATCGCTTAAGTGTCCCGTGGTAAAATTCCAGAGCATTTAAGCGGCCCGTGGTGCATTTTCAGATCACTTAAGTGATCCGGGATACAGTTCCACAGTTCCAGAACACTTGAACGATTCGTGGCACACACGGTTCTACATCACTCAAGTTACCCGCGGCACATTCTCAGATTTAAGTGATCCGAGGCATATAATTACGGAACACTTGAGTGATGCGTGGCACAGCTCTAGAGCACTTAAGCGGCCCGGACACATTTCCAGATCACTTGGATCTGCGAAACATTTAGAGATCACTAAAGTGGTTCTATATGGCACTTATCAATAGAGAGAAATGTTACTTTAAGGTGCCCACAATGTGTCGAAAGGTTTTTCTCGTTTTTGGCGCACCGAGTAAGATGCTATCAAGAATATTTCATAAAGGGTGGTTGAAGACGTAAGCATTATCCAAACCCCCTTCCCTTGTTATCAAGTCAGCAAATCGGAAACTTCCCCCCCCCCCCGGCACCGGAGCCGCAACTAGGGAGAAGCAGGCGGGACTGATACCAGGGCCGTCTTAAGAGTATCATGGGGCTCCCGGGTCAAGTGGTTTTCCGGAGGCCCAACCTGGGAAATTTCAACCGGATCTCATTTTTGTGAAACCTCTCTTCTCTTGAGACCCCCGGGCCATGCGTTAAAACGGCACTGACTGATGTTCCGAACTCCAAGCCAGAGGGGTGCACAAATGTTTACCTTTCATCTCTCCTTCAATATTAAAAATGGGCGCCAAAATGCGTGCTTGCCCCGGCTGACCACGCATGTCGTTGTGGCCCTGTACATCCCCCTCTAGTTCAGCACTCGATACAGTGGACCCGCTCTCCCTAGTTGCGGCTTTGTAAATCAAAAACTGCTTGAAAAGAACGGTAGGTGTGAAAATTGTCTTAGTGCACTCTTCGATATTACCCGCATACAACGTTTTGTCTAGATCAGAGGTTCTCAATCTTTTTTGACCCACGGAGCTCTTTCCAGTATATAATTTCTATGGTGGAGCCCCGTAGGCCTATTTTTTATTTATTCAAAGTTACTCATTTATTTTTTTCAAATTTATTGGTTCTTTTTTTTATTTTCCTCGAGGGCCACGGAGCACCGGTTGAGATCCGCTGGTCTAGATGGTTTTTTTTCATTGCAAAAACAACAGATAGACAGCCACATTCATATACGATACAAAAATAAATACCAAAAAGACACAATAATGAAGGCAAAACACAAGCAATGCAGCTTACACACACACACACACACTTAGGGACATATTTCCACCCCGGTTCATACTTATACAAATACAACGCCACAACAGGCAAAATGCCCAACGAGGTGGCTGATAAAAAGATGCCCATAAAAATATGGATGTCATATATTTGAGAAAAAAAAACAGCAACCCAATTAAAAATACAATGAACAAAAATTTATAACAATATATACACACATGATAAAATGTTATACAAGTACAATGCCCATAAAGAATAATTATGGTTGTCTTATTCTAAGAATGGATAGCTTCTCGATTTACCCCAACATGTTTATCGTATTTCTTTTTAAACGTGTCAATTGTGTTACAATTTACTACCTCCGGGGGTAAGCTATTCCATTTATTAACAACCCTATTAGAGAAAAATTCCCTGCGACACCATAACCTTGCATTGTCCCTCACCAATCGAAACTGGTGTCCCCTTGTAAAAGCAGTCGGTTGGCGGTGTACTAAAAGTTCATGGTCCATCCTATCCATCCCATTGAAAATTTTGAACACTTCGATCATATCTCATCGACACCTGCGTTCATCCAATGTAAACATATTCAAACAATGAAGTTTCTCTTCATAACATAAGGACATGCGTAGATCTTGTCTGCACCCCTTCAACCAAGTCTATGTCCCTCTGTAGGTATGGTCTCCAGAACCTTACAGCATACTCCAGTCCAGGACGAACTAAGCCTCGAAAAAGCGGAAGAATGACTTTAAGAGAACGTGAAGTGGTGCTGGTACGAGCAACTTCGGTGGAAATATGCAAGTCAGATGGTTATAAGACTGTGATCCTAATCCACAACCACTTCACCGTTGTAAACCGAGTATGTGGACCTGCTGCACTCTGTCGTTGCTGGGTTTGTGACTCGCCTGCAATGTGTTATCCCCTCTGGTGGTGGTCGTGTGGAACACATACTGCTGTAATAAACGATTTGGAGACATTCTGTTCGTTATTTTCGTATTTTTTCTTTGACGTGTGTACGTCAGCGCCACCTATCGGCTGTTTTTTGTTATTTTTCCTGGCTTAAAAAAATTCCCGTGACCTAGCGATGCTCACCCTGCAAAGCGTTTTTTATGATTTTTTTGTGTTTCTATGGACTTTTTGCCCACCCTGTATATATATGTTAGTGTCAAATCCCGAAGTGTGGCCAATTCGCCGAGTGGCTGTAGATCCCTCGCCAGAGTTCGATGTACTGATGTAAGACGGTCCATTAGGCACCAAATTCATTTTTTTCCTCGCCAACGTGTGATACATGGCTGCTATCAATTATTGCTTCGCAAATATTACAATATATTTGCATTACGGTAAACCACAGCATTTCTTATTCATTTTTTTAATACAGTAAAACCTCGATAAGTCGTCACCTCAAGTTATTGAAAAATTATGACGGCTTAAGCAGAGTGACGACTTAAGCGGAATTCCGTCAGTTTTAATGTGCAATGTTATGAAAATCGTATAAATTTAAAGTAATATGACATTTATTAAAGTATGAATCAAAATAACAATATTAATAAAATTTATAGATTGCGAAAGAAAAAATAATAGCAATTTTTTTATCTTTTATTACTTAAATTATTGTGGTGAAATGTACTGTACACTTTGATTTATAATAGTAATTTTTAATTTAGACTAACAGAGCAACTGTTTGAATAAGTAGCTGTTCTTCATAACAGTTTCATAGTGTTTGAATTCTTCATCAGTAGTTCATGATGCAACTACAAAGTAATCTCGAACACTTGACTTTGTGGAGGGGCCCTGGGCAGGGAAAAGTAAACTGAAGACCTCAACTCTTGGGAAAGAATGTCTAATTTTTTTCAACAAAGATATTTTGTTTAAATTAGTAGAGTCCATGCTTTCTATGATTATTTATTATCCGCGCCCGTTGCACTTTGACTTAAACTTAATTAATTTGTTTTACATAAATTTTGATTTCCTTGCACTAATATGTAATCTTTGACATATCAATAAATTTTGGTTTTGCCGGAGATGCCCCCCCCCCCCGAAGTGCTTACGTTGCTTCTTGCGACAGAGCTTGGGTGTCTCGCGGTTTGTCCAGTTTCTCTAATGGAGCCCAGGCAGAAATGAGATCTAGCCTGAACAGTCCCCAACGTTCCAAAAACCTTAATCGGCAAATGAACTTCCCCAGCGTAACTTTCGTTACTTAAACTGTTCCGTTTGGGTATATAGGATTTTATGGTGACTTTTAAGCATATGGCAATGCTGTGAACAAGTTCTTTTTTTAATGGAAGCCATAAAAATAGTCTGTCCCTCTTTCTCAAAGTGACGACTTAACCGAAGGTTTAATAACATTGTGGTCTATGAGAGCTGGAAGGGTCTGAAGAAAAATGACAAACTTAACGAGGTTTTACTGTATTTATATTCGGGGATGAGGGGTCATGACAAAAAACAAAGCAAAATCACATCTATGGTCATAGCTGTAACAATTTTACTACGTTCCCTCTTATGTGTCTTATTTGCATATTCGCATGCATGTATATCAGCCATTGGACGAAACGTTTTCTGCACTTGAGTTGTTGAACTTCGTCTCATTTCGCTTTGATTGCGATATGGTGCTGTTGCTGCGTATTCTGCTCAGTCGCGTTTCAGCACCGATTTTTTTCCTCATTATTCACGATGTTAAACTGCTTCTGTTGGGTCGAGGAATAGCAACTCTTCAAATGCCACACAGAGTTTATTTTTCCGGTAATTTTTTGTAACTTTTCATTTTCGTGATTTTTCTTTTTTTTAATCCGGTAGTATCCGCGTACCGTTTATTCAATTTTGTGTGGATTATTCCGATTTATAACGTGGGTTATGGATTATTACACGAGTGTATGTGCCGTAAGGATTTATTTCGATTTTCACTTGGACTATTGCTGTCGTGGAGGAAGGAGGATAAAAAAAAGGGTGATAAAACAGCTTTTTCATTTTTCTGTTATGCCTCGGGAAGCACTAGGGTTGCAACCCGAGGTCTTGGCACCCATTTGGGTATTTAAACTTCATTTTCGCCATAAGTTGCCATGACTAACGTGGACAGTTATTACGAAATAATACGCCAACTTAATGTTGAGCAAGTAGTTACATGACTTGCCCCTTAGGGCGTACATAACTCTGAAGGTCGATATTACGATAGGAATCCGGCATCGCTCCAACAGTTCGTAGATTTAAGACCAAAATGTTATCAAAACCATCCGCTGATCCAATTGTAACCCTTGACAAGAAGATATATCTACGCACGCAATTTCTTGCGTGCCCATATATATCGATACATAAAAAATGTGTTAATATACAATAATCAAAGTTACCTCTCAGGTTGTCAATTTTAAGTGGAGCTAGCAGAAAAACATTGCGTAATACAAAATCAATATGGCCAACGCAAAACCTTAAAGTACAAGGTTCACACAAAATCAATGACCAAATAAGATAAACTTCCACAGAATTAAGATTCATATAAAAGTACTAGTAATAAACTAGTATTAGTTCTGACTTGTTCCATTGCAATTTTCATTCTTCTTGATGCCTACTAATAACTGAGTTTGTCGGTCCATTAACAGAGCACCCTGTATACTAAGGATTCGAAACTTTTCAATCACTTCATCATGATCATATAAAACAAAGAACACTCAAATTATTGCCAGTACAAATATAAATGCATTGATTCTTTTATCACTTTGATGTAAAATTCGCGGCAAGCCCTGTTTCTAAACAATATCTTCATATTCAGATTTCTACTTGGCACTGGAATTGTTCTTTACATTTCAGATTTCCAACACGTACAGTGATATAAGTAGTGTTCTTGTCTTGCATCTCTTTCCCCACAGGAGCTCTCTTTACCGTGGTGCCACCCCTGGTAATATCCAAAAAACTGGTTGAGATAAGTTTATTTCCATCAGTGTGTGAGAAGAAACTATAAGTGGCACGTCCTTTTGTTGAGGATGCCTAATCCTGTTGCCATTTCCCGAGATTATAATGGACCAACATAGTTTTTATCTGTGTTTTGGTTAACCATGTACTCAGGTCAACGATTAGTTTTTCATTGGCTATTTGGTCGACCAATTACATTTCCCTTATGTGGACACGTGTTCAGTGTAAACGTATTGCAATCTTACAGTTGCCCAGAATTTCATTCTTGGTAGAGTTGAGTGCCTGAAGTGACGACATTGAATCACTGTATACGTCAAGATTTGTCACTCGCATCTCGACTGCTTTTTCACTTGCTAATTTAATAGCTGTAAGTTACACTTCAAAGAGTGGCTTCGTTGTTTAAACAGAGACTTTCACTGTATTTTAGATCATAGATATTGACCTAGACCCATCAATATAAGCAGACCACTTCAAATGGATCTTGGTCATTTTTATTCCATTCACTGTAGTTCTTATCCAAATCATTGATCATAGAAGTCCAAATCATTGTGAACAACCTCATTATAAGTGATTGTTAGATTTCCGATCAGGACATCAACTTGACGATGATCCCGAATTATGTCTTATGTTGTGGGACTTTGTAGTCATAGTGCACGGAGAATCGTTGTATATACATGGGATAAACGACTTTAGATGTGCCAACTCTTTCATTTTTTCGAATCTCTAGTTTTTCAGAAAGGAGTATTTTCTAAAATCAGAAAAACGATTCATAGTAGGTAGGAAAATTTTTTGGGATGTTGAGCGCTAAATGAATTAATAAAAGACAGATTTCCAACGATGGGATTACTAGGAGGCTTATCTTGATGACAAAGGAGTTTTTAGGAAGAATAAGAAAAGGGATTTCGAACAGTTTACCCAAGCAATACTAATATATCACTAGATATTCAAAATAATGGATAATAAAATAGGTTTCAACGCAATGTAGGGAATGGCTTTAGCTGACCGCCCAACAGAGTGGCAGATATTAATCAAGAATGCTCATGTAGATTTGAGATGCTAAATTTTTTTCCAGTTGAAGGTTTTGTCGAAAGGATTTTGATGAAAGGGGTGGTAGGAAATCAGGGAGCCTTGGATTCAAACGAAGGGTAGTATGTTCTTTTCAAAAAAATATGTACAGAATTGTGATTTGACCACACGCATTTCTTATAAGAAGTTCCCCCTTTTCCCTCCGTCCGCATTCGTGGCAATTTCGTCTCTTTGGCAGAACTTTCCAAAAACTTCTGCATGATTGCTCTCAGTTTTGTCCCAAACTCTTGGTTATGGTCCTGCGAAACCAAAGTGCAGTTTCCATTTCCCACCAATCTTGGAGGAATTTTTCTTTTCGTATTTCTTCGTCTCTGCACGCTCTTCAGAAGGCGTCCTGTAATTGATGCCTCCTCCTATGACGTTATCAAAGGACATCCCACGGTCGTGAAGAAACTGCATACTTGAGCTCTCACAAGCAAACGAGAGAGAGGGAGCCCCTTTCCCCAATATTTTTGAAGTCTGTGTGCTGGTATTTTTGTTTCTTCTCTGGCTATACTTGAAGCAACTGAGACAGATTTGAATGATCCTGTACATCTTTGATGTCTGCGCAATCGTTCGGTATCCTTGTACGTTATTAAGTGTATTGTACATGTTCCCTTTATTGAAGCCACAAACACACTTTGTTACGATATAAATGTGAAGCCTTTATAATGGCTGGTTATGCCAAAAGCATGAGTATTGTGGTTCTCCCTTTGGCAACATGTTAAGTGGAATGTCTCCCCGTAAATAAAGTGTGATGATGAAGGACGTGCGTTTCCTTTTGTGATTAGTGTATTTCATTTAACCGATGTATCCAGTCCACCCACCCCGTTGTTTCGCAACACGTTATCAGCACGAAGGCTCCTGGGTAGACGTTTCATCGGTAAGTGGGAAGTAGATAAGTTAAATCTAATTTCACAAAGGATCGAAGAAATTCTACACGCGTGGAACTAAGCCTAATAGAGATGGAGGAATTGAAGATTCCAAAACTCAATAGGGACAATTAAAACGCGTGGAGTATACGGACGCGCGCCGCACTAGTGCAGAAAGACTGCTGGGATGCCATAGAACCCGGATACGGACAAGAAGTAAACCAATGAAAGGGCCCTCACTTTTCTGTTTTTAGTGGTCGAAGATGACTTTTTAGACGATATCGCGGACTGTGCGAGAGCGAGGGACGCTTGGGCATTCTTGAGGGACATTCACACGAAGTTCGGATTATTACACACACTACAGCTTCTTAGAGAGTTTTTTAATATGTCGATGAGGCCTGACGAATGCGTAAGTGCATACTTGGGAAGATTGATGGACTTATATCGAAAGGTAGCGTCCTGTGGATATGGTTTCACCGACAGGGAAGTCGCTCTTGTGAAGTTAATGGGCCTACCCAAAGAGTGCGAAGGCGTGATGAGAACGAACTATCCACAAAAATGGTAAAATCGCGTCTGATTGTGGAAGTTACTACGTGACTATACGCAAACGAATCGCGTAGCTGTGAGCGATAGAGCTCTTAAAACTGACGATATAGGAAAAACTCGCGTACAATCAGGGAGATACTCCAGAAATAATGAGAGAAGAATTCGATGTTTTTCAAATACAACGCCACAACAGACAAAATGCCCAACGAGGTGGCTGATAAATAGATGCCCATAAAAATATGGATGTCACATATTTCAAAAATACAGCAACCCAATTAAAAATGCAATTAACACAAATTATAAACAATATTATACAATGCCCATAAAGAACACTTATGGTTGTCTTATTCTGAGAATGGATAGCTTCTCGATTTACCCCAACATGTTTATCGTATTTCTTTTTAAACGTGTCAATTGTGTTACAATTTACTACCTCCGGCGGTAAGCTATTCCATTTATTAACAACCCTATTGGAGAAAAATTCCCTGCGACACCATAACCTTGCATTGTCCCTCACCAATCGATACTGGTGTCCCCTTGTAAAAGCAGTCGATTGACGGTATACTAAAAGTTCATGGTTCATCCTATCCATCCCATTGAAAATTTGAACACTTCGATCATATCTCCTTGATACCTGCGTTCATCCAATGTAAACATATTCAAAAAATGAAGTCTCTCTTCATAACTCAAGCCCTGTGTGCCAACAAGGACACGCGTAGCTCTTTTCTGCACCCCTTCAATCAAGTCTATGTCCCTCTGTAGGTATGGTCTCCAAAACCTTACAGCATACTCCAGTCCAGGACGAACTAAGCCTCGAAAAAGCGGAAGAATGACTTTAGGAGAACGCGAAGAGACCTAGCATTCTATTCGCTTTTTTGACCACCACTGAACAATGTTCAGAAAACCTAAGTCGCTCGTCAATGAGAATTCCCAAGTCGGTGACCCTAGTTGCATCCGGGATAGTGACACCATTCAACTCGTAAGAGAACCGTGGGTTGTTCGAACCAAAATGAGCGACCATGCACTTATCTACGCTAAACGTCATGCTCCATTCTTTGCCCATGCTGCAATCCTGTTTAAGTTGCTCTGGAGCAACTCCCTGTCGCTTTCATTCCCGATTACCCCCATTAGCTTCACGTCATCTGTGAATTTGCTAGTAATCCCATCGATACCCTGATCGAGTTTATCGATAAAAAGTGAAAAACGTATGGGGCGAAGGACACTTCCCTGAGGAACTCCACTTGTGACGTCTGTCCAACCAGAGAATTCCCCGTTCACCATAACTCGTTGCGACCTATCTCTTAACCACGATTCTATCCAATTCAGCAAGTTGCCCCCTATTCCCATCTCGTGTAAACGCTTCAAGAGTTTGCCATGTTGGACCCGATCGAATGCCTTCTGGATATCAAGGTAAACAACGTCGACATTTTTGCTCTTACCCGAAGCCTTAGTCACGTAATCATAGAAGCAAAGGAGGTTAGTTACACATGACTTCCCCTTCCTGAACCCATGCTGATTATCCGACAATACATTATTCTCGTCTATCCACTTCACAAACTGCCTTTTGATGATAATTTCTAAAATTGTCGAGAGTAAGCTCGTCAAACTCAAAGGACGATAATTTGACACCGCTTCTCTACTACCCTTCTTAAATATCGGAACAACGTTAGCCAGTTTCCAATCTCTCGGGACGATACCCTCAGCAACACTACTCCTGTATATCTGTGCGACTGGTCCCAACAAATCATTAGCACCTTCCCTGAGAACCCTGGGATAGATATCATCTGGTGCTTTGCTTGCACACACATTTCTTAGAAGATTTAGGACCTCCACGTCTTCTACTTGAATATCGTTGAGGGTTTTATTACCCCATGCAACACCCGTATATCGAATATCATTATCTGTATTAAAAACCGACGAGAAAAAGTCATTGAAAGCACTACACATGCGTACATTGCTCTCTACCCTAGAGCCTCCTATCGAGAGGGGGCCAACTTTCCCCTTACATCCATTATTGACGTATCGAAAAAATGATTTTGGGTCAGAGCCAATGTTATCTGCCAACCTAGATTCAACTTCCTTTTTACTATCCCTTATCGCTTTCTTCAAAAGTCTTCTTTTATCAGTAAACAATAAAAGTGGACGAGGTGACCTATCATACTCTCTGAATGCTCTTTTCTTTTCAAGATAAAGGTTCCGCATGCTATCCGTGAACCATAGAGGGTGTGATGTACAAACACGCTTTTTTCGAACAAAGGGTATGACTGGATTGGATTTTGAATTTCTCGGCGCAAGGACCAATTTGGCCAAACTGCGCCAAAACATGACAGAAAAATGTCCTTTTGTCGTGTTAAAAAACTAAAACATATAAAAAGGAAAACAAACGTAAAACAATGACATGAATTGTGAAACTATAATTTGTTATAAAAACCAATGGCTTTGATGAATTTAAAAATGCGAGATGCATCGCTATTGTCATTTAAAATGTCATGATGTGAAAGATGACTCTGACCAAAAGCGGTCGTGAAATGATGACGATGATGTGAACAAGTAAAAGCATGAGCAATGGTCGATGGACTTTGACAATGTGGGCACTCTGGCCGACTCTCTCGTAATAACAAATATGATTGTGTGAGGCGACTGTGTCCTATGCGTAACCGGGCAAGCAGAACTTCCTCCTTTCGGTTAGTTCTGCAGCTCGAACGCCAATGGCCAAGTGTGGGCTTGATGGCATGCAGTTTATTATTAACTTGATTGTTCCAATGATCCTGCCAGCGGCGATGCATCACTTCCCGGAGGATTGAGAAGTGGTCACTTGAAGGTACCAAAAGGCTATTATCAATGTTGGTTGTTGTTCGAGCTGCGGTGTCTGCTTTTTCATTGCCCGGTATTCCTACATGACCTGGTACCCAGTAAAATTTTACTGCAGTACCATGATGAGTGAGGTAATGTAGTTCATGAAAAATGGCATGAATGAATGGATGAGTGTGAAAAGTGAAGGAACACAGTGCTTGCAATGCGCTGAGAGAGTCGCTATAGATGATTCATCGTCGGTGGCGTTTGCGTCGTATATGACGTAGAGCCTGAAGGATTGCGTACAGTTCTGCCGAATAAATAGAGAATGTGTCGTGAAGTTTGAAAGATGTCTCCTCACAACCGACATGGCCAGGGCTCTTGGAGCCGTCGGTATATATGGGGAAGTACCTGTTGTACCTACCCCTGTGCCTGAAGAATATCTGTCGGTATATGACATCTGCTGTGGTGGCCCTAGGGTATAATGAAAGAGAGACATGTGGCAGAGACTGCTCCCATGGTGCCAGTTGCCAAGCAACTGGGGCCACACGACTGATGTCTAATTCTAGTTCTTCCACAAGTGTCCTCATACGAAGACCGTAAGATGGAACACATGAAGGTCGAGCAGCAAAAAGTCTATGAAATGAGGGATTAAAAATGACACGATGAAGTGGATGACCTGGTAAAGACTTCATTTTGATATAATATTTCAAAGAAAGTTGTTGGCGTCTTGATGTCAGTGATGGCTCGTTGCATTCGACATACAGGCTCTCCATTGGAGACGTCCGGAATGCTCCAGAACAAATCCGCAGGGCGAGATGGTGGACTGGGTCGAGCACACTCAGATAGCTCCGAGGTGCCGACCCGTATACAATGGAGCCGTAGTCGAGCTTCGATCTTATTAAAGCTTTATATAAGTGAAGGAGCGACTTACGGTCAGCTCCCCACGATGTAGAAGAGATGACCCTCAAGAGGTTCATTGTCTTCATGCAACGAGCTCTTAACTGTGCCATATGAGGTTTAAAAGTGAGTTTCTTGTCGAATATGATGCCGAGGAATTTAGTGTTTTCTACAATAGGTATTAGATTGTTATTGAGAAACTACTGTGGGTCATCGTGTAGGTCTCGACGCCGGCAAAAATGCACAGCGACGGTTTTGTCAGCGGAGAAAGAGAAACCGTTATCATGAGCCCACTTGCTGATCTTGTTGAGTGCGGTTTGTAATTGTCTCTCGGCTGACCTCATATTCACTGATTGATACGATATCAACAGATCATCCACGTAGAGTGCGCCAGTGACAGACAACGGGAGTGGGTTCAACACCCCGTTGAGTTTTAAAATGAAAAGTGTTACACTTAAAATGCTACCTTGAGGTACACCTTGTTCTTGAATTTGGGGAGCTGATAATGTGCTTCCGATCCGTACCTGGAAGATGCAGCGAGCAAGAAAGTTCTTAATGAAAATGGGCAAGTTGCCCCGCAAGCCGCAATTATAGAGGTCGGAAAGAATTCCGTGCCTCCATGTACGATCGTAGGCCTTTTCTATATCGAAAAATATAGCTATCACATGCTCCCTCTTTACGAATGCATGTCTTATTGATGTCTCAAGGCGTAATAGATTGCATGTCGTAGACCTGAACCGTCTAAAGCCGCTTTGATGTTTAGATAAAATATTGTTAACCTCAAGGTAGTGCATAAGGCGATAGTTGACCATGCGTTCCATGAGCTTACATAGGCAACTGGTCAAAGCAATAGGTCTGTAACTGTTAGGTTGCTGAGGATTTTTGCCAGGCTTCGGGAATACAAGAACAATGGCTGCTCGCCAGGTGTCAGGAAATGAGTGACTGACCCAGATCCGATTAAATAATATGAGTAAATGTGAGTGTGATTCAGATGAGAGATGCCGAATCATGGAATAATGAATGGCATCGATCCCTACAGCTGAGTCAGGACTTCGCTGCAAGGCCGTCGTCAGTTCATGAAGGGTGAACAATGAGTTGTACCCCTCCGGTGTAAAATGCCGGAAGGTGTACGATGTACGTTCGGCTGATGATTTAATGGGATGAAACGATGGGGGATAGTTCGCATCACTGGAAACAGTGGCGAAATGGGCGGCGATGGTATCCGCAATATCCCTCACATCGCTGATGATAGTGTCATTGGTGTTTAAAATAGTGATTGGATGAGACTGATAATGACCATTGATTTTTCGGATCCGGTCCCAAATGACTTTAGATGAATTGATTCCCGTGGTAAACTTGTGCCAGGAGCCTGGTTCTTCTCGCTATCGCCTTTGCTTTTAAAAATGCCAACTTGTTGTCATGGGTAGGATACCGCCGGAACCTACTCCATGTTTTCTTTTGTGCTTTAATCGTAAGATTGTATTCGTGGTTCCACCAAGGTTTAGGAAAGTTTCGAGGAGACTTTGGGTGTTGTTTCATTGGCTGCTGAGATCATGCAACTGGTCACAAGGTCAATACAGTGGTTAACATCGGGTTTCGAAACCATATCCTGACCGTGAAGTCTGCCCATCGGGCGACCGAGGAGGACCCTCAGGTATGCTATGGCTTCGATCAAGGCACTTAACCACTAGAGGAAAATGATTGATCCCGTGGAGGTACGGATCGACCGACCAGGACCAGTTCGGCAAGAGTGAAGGTGAGCATAATGATAAATCTATTGCAGTGAAACTATTGTTTGGGGCATGGAAATGAGTGAAACTGCCATCATTCATGATGTCAAGGTCCATGTCGTCTTACAGCCGTTCAACCATTTCCCCACGAGGGGTGTTGCTGTTAGAACCCCATATCATGTTATGTGCATTGAAGTCTCCAAGAAGAAAAAATGGTGGAGGTAATTCATCAATCAGATCTTCTAGATCTCTCTGTAAGATGGTGTCATTTTGTGGAAAATAAATACAACGGATGGTAATTCTTAGGCCTGTAGAGATTTCCACCGCGATGGCTTGCAGGTTCGTGCGCAGCGTTAAAACGCGCGACAACACGTGATGTGGAACCATCAGAGCAACACCGCGGCAGGCTCTACTCCCGTCATCGTAATCGATACGGAACAGGGAATGTCGCCAAATGTTCCATGTCTCCGAGGGCTTCGTAAAAGTTTCCTGGAGTGCCACGCAAACAGGATGATATCGATTGATCAAATCCTTGAGATTTTCGTAATTGGATCTAACACCACGAATGTTCCATTGAATTATGTTGGCCATAAATTCAAATTTCAAATAGAAGTAGACGGTTCAAGGTCCTTAAATTTATTCCGGTCAATCTTGCGGCGGGTAGTACCGGATTCTGTAGGATTGTCAAGATCCATGTCACCAATCGATGTATCATCGATAAGTGACACATTTTTAACGGTGGGATGTGTCAAAGCTCTCTGTATGGCTTTTTTGGAATACCCCGTCTTGAAAGGTTTCTTTTTTGTTTTATTTCCAGAACTAATCTTCGGTTTGGTACCAGTAGATATTTTGAATGTGTTCGCTGTTGCTTTTCCCGCTTCTTCTTCGGAGGTAGTGGACTCCCTCCGGAACAACAGCAGCCACAACTATTGCATGGTTGATTGGATGAAGTTTGAGTGGATGTGTTAGCAATTGGTTCGGTCTGAGTTGTAATAGAAACTTTTGTTACATTGTTAATCTTGTTAGCAGTCGGTGATTGTGAAGTCGTATTGGCGTATGATTTACCAACTATTGGAGCTTGGTTAGATGTTATGCGACGACGTGCTTCGATATACGAGATGTTATTAAGGACCTTGATCTTCTGGATCTCTTTTTCTTCGTTCCATTTCGGACACTTTCTGTCAAATGCGGGGTGAATGCCACCGCAATTGACGCACTTGAATGATGTTGAAGTGCAGTTGTCCGAAATGTGGTCCTTCTCACCGCATTTTGCGCAGGTGGGTTGACTGCGGCATGCCGTTCGTGAGTGACCGAATTTCTGGCAGTTGAAACATCTTACGGGGTTAGGTATGTATGGGCGGATTTTGAGGCTATAATAGCCTATCTTAATATCTTTCGGCAATGTCGGTGATGAGAATGTCAGGATTATGTTACGTGATGGAGCTGGATTGCCATCTTTGCGGCTCATGATATGCTTGGCAGATGTTACGCCTTGAGACGCCAGCTCTTCTGATAGTAGTTCTTCATCCATGTTAATCAAGTTAGTATCTGAAATGACACCACGTGAATAATTCAACGTGGGATGAATTTTTGCTGTTATGGGAATATTCCCAAGAGATGTGAGCTTTTGAATAAGTTCGGATTGTTTCGGTGTGTTAATTTCAATTAGAAGGTCTCCTGAACGAAGAGCCTTCACTGATTTTAATGTGCCTATTGCGCCGTAGAGAGCTTTGTCTATTAAGAATGGTGATGCTTTGGCCAGAGGTTTATCGGTGTCAGTAGAATGCAAGAAGAAAAATGAAACAGTAGGAGCAGGTTCAGTGACAATTGTTTCGCTCATAGCTATACGTTGACGTTTTGGTGCATTTGTATTTTTCCCCATTTTGGAGATAGTTTGTTCGGCCCCTACCGACCATGCCCACCATGGAGCCCTACGAGGGGACGCGCACACGTAACTGATGAAGGTTAGTGGCAACGCCAGGTTAGGTAGGAACTATACACCACCGAAACAGGCGAGCAGACGCGTTCCAGATCCAAGAGCGACGTGAAGCAGCACCAAGAAACCTCACGAAGTCCGACAGGCCCGGTCCCTCTACCTGCCCAGTAGTGTAACCCCTTCAGCCACCGAGGCGACCAGCCGATTGACCCAGACGGGGCTAATCCAGGCCTCCCGTTTCGGCTGAATCCGAGGCCAAAGCTAGCGCATCAGGCTAACCAGGATCCCCATCTCCAGCCTTACGGGTCTCCACGCAGGTAGACAGCGTCCCGGATGGAGCATACGCTAGAAGCAATGCCCCATCCGGGAGGACCCCTCCCCGCCGGAGCGGGGCCCACAATGAGGGGTTGGACACAGAAGACAAACATGTACAGGACAAAACGAGACGCAAGACATGTACTGCAAGATGTGTAGAAATAAACATGTAATTTGGGCTATTGAAGGTGAAGTATATGAGCACAAAAAGCGATGACAATGACGTGTGATAGATTTCGCATTACCCAGAGTGCACCACGAGGAGGCCTATCACATTACACCCCTCTATTTCTCAAAAAAGTATCGTATCCTGAGATGTGTAAGAAAGATTCATCCCCATCGTTTGCCCAAGATTCTGTAATGGCTATAAGATTCAAGCCCTCCACAACTATCATAGTTTCTAAAAAATCTTTCTTATTACCCAAGCTCCTGGCATTTATTAACACACATTTTAATTTGCCCGGTGGTTTGTTGTCAATCGAGAAGCCATCCAAGTCAGAGGTGGGTAATTTCAAGTCAGTACTGTTGGTGATTATCATTAACTAACCCGCATTCCCGACTACGTGGTCTGGGAGTAAAAAACCTGACCTAAGACTATCGTAAACCTCCCAGACCCCTCTCTTATTTAGATGGATCCCATCCGAACGAAGCCACCTATCGGTAAATGCGGGAAGCTCCAAGAACGTGACCCCAAGTGAGGAGCAAATGTCCTTCAGGCCTGTGGTGTTTGGGGACACATAGCCAGAAACTGCCCGTCGAAGAACACGTCCCATCGGGCCGAGATAGTTTCGCAGAACGCGAATCGGACACTGACTGCCAACGCTGGTAACAAGAAGTCTAGCTGTGATTGGTATCTAGACAGTGGTGCAACGGAGCACATGTGTTCATAAAAATATATGTTTCTCAATTTGACAACTGTGAAGTCAGCTATTTCCACTTCGAATTCCGAGAAAATGGAAGTTGTTTTGAAGCCTGTTACATCCTGTGGTAAAGAAACATTCTATCTAGTTGACGTTCTGTACGTACCAGAGCTCGACGGTAACCTCCTTTCAGTGGGAAGAATCGAGGAGATGGAAATGACTTTCATTTCAAGGGGTCAAGGACCTTAATGAAAGAAATAGAGTAATCCTTACTGCATATAGAAGTGGGAGACTTTATAAGGTTGAAGAAGCGAGGACTTATAAAGCGCGTATCTCAAGGCATGAGGATCTTATCCACCGACGCTTAGGATATTTTCATTTGAATGCAGTGAAGAAGCTCATGAAGCAGTATGACACTGTCAACAGTTGTTCAGAAGCAATGGAAGATGGAAATATTTGCTCTACTTGTGTCCTTGGAAAGATAAGAAAAATTCATTTCCCTAAAGGAGAGACCAAACGTGCATCGAGGCCACTTCAGCTCATTCATAGTGATGCCACAGGACCTATCATGCCTACATATAAAGGAGGGTCAAGGTATATTGTCACTTTTGTTGACGACTACTCAAGGTATGCAGTAGTGAAGCCTATGAAATCCAAATGTCAAGTCCTCGAGAAATTTATTGAGTTCAAAAGGACTGTTGAAAATTTCCATGGAGTTAAAATCGCTACTCTACGAAGCCACAATGGAGGGGAATATATCAGTCATGAATTTAACGATTTTTTGAACAAAAATAGAATATCGAGGCAGCTCACGGTCCCTAGAACTCCAGAGCAGAATGGGGTAGCTGAGAAAATGAATCGCACCCTGTTCGACATGACCAGATGCCTTCTTTTAGACTCGAAGGTCCCAGACAACTTGTGAGCAAATGCCGTCATTACCGCCTGTTATTTGCGAAATGCCCATCTGAAGCTATCCAGGGAGGTATACCCGAAGAACTTTGGACAAAAAGGCCTGTCAAAACTAGTCATCTTAAAATTTTTGGTTGTAAAGCGTATGCGCACATCGATAAAACGGAAGTAAAGGGAAAGTTAGGAAAGCGCTCACATGAATGCGTTTTCATTGGATACGCTGAAGGGCTCAAGGGATACAAGTTGTGGAACGTAGACGAAGACATATTTTTCCCCAGTAGGTATGTGAGGTTTGATGAGACTGACTCCTCCTGAATTGAAAAACAGATTGACTATTAATTCACTTCCTTTCAACTGACAATCTAAATAACCAAGAAGTACAAGTGACACCTCCTGGAGCCCCTCTAAGGGATGCATTGCCCGACTTGAAGGATGCAGAGCAAATGGTTGGAAAGTCGAAACAGTCTACAACCGCTGCGAATCAACCTCCAGATGTTAGAAGCAGCAAGAGACAAAGAAGACGTACAAGTTTTTATGAGAATCCAGTGTCATACAAAGCTGTCAATGAAGCGCAGTTTAATGCTGATATTCAGATCGAAGATGCGATGGAATCAGAGGCGTCGGAGCCGGGGGGCTGTGGGTGCTCAAGCATGCACCCCCAGAATTGATTCAGAAATTAAAATTTCCGATATAAAACTAAAGACGAGCACCCACAGTTTAGAAATACTTCCGACGCCCCTGGATGGAATCATCTGATGCAGAAATGTGGAAAGCAGTTATGAAAGAAGAAGTAGAACAAGTCGCTGTTGAGGAAGCTGGGAAAGTGAGTGACGCTGTCATTGAAGAGAAACCGGTAACCAGGAAACGTGGTCGGGCAGCTAGATCGGCTAAGAAGACGACTGATAACGACGATAACTCTAATCGGAAAAGGCGAGAGAGACCCGCTAAAGCAGCTGCCAAGGAAAGCGACTAAGACGACGACTCCGACAAGGATGGTACCGCCGACGTGAAAGCCAGTCCGAAAAATCGCGAGCGCAAGGCGTCGATGACAAAAGCTAAAGATGACGAGCAAGAAGGTTCCGAACACGAGGAGGACAGTGATGACGACATCGGCTCGGATTCAGATTACGAATCAAAGTTACTGAAGCGAAAGGCCGTAGGCCGGCAGACAAAAAGGGGACGATGAAATGGTATTGGAGAGAAAGAAGAGGATGAAGTAGTTTTTTTTGCCGTCCAAGAAACACGGTGATGGTCACCAAGGTAAGAAATCGAAGAACTACGAGTCCGACGTCGATAACGGTGCCGGAGAAGGAAGAGAATGAACCAAAGGCTAGGAAGTGCAGCAGCACACCAGCTGCAGGCAAGGAGGATGAAGCGCAACAATGTTATTTTTCCTTTCGTCATGATTTAGCAAGGAGGAGTGTTACGATATAAATGTGAAGCCTTTATAATGGCTGGTTATGCCAAAAGCATGAAGAGTATTGTGGTTCTCCTTTTGGCAACATGTTAAGTGGAATGTCTCCCCGTAAATAAAGTGTGATGATGAAGGACGTGCGTTTCCTTGTGTGATTTAGTGTATTTCATTTAACCGATGTGTATCCAGTCCACCCACCCCGTTGTTTCGCAACGTTTTCCTCAATGGTCTTTATAAACGGGAGACATTAATAAAAATACGTCAGTAGCCGACAAGCGGCAAAAACCGTAAATTCGCCTCTGAAGACGGCCCCGGTCCATCGTCTCCCTCGCCAATGGTAGAAATGCGTAAATGACTTACGAGAAGAACTTGCTGGCTTTGGTGATGTCCATTGCTTCTTTCTTACGAACTGTGAGGCCAGTTGACCCCGCTGGTTCGTTGGTTTCGTAATAATCAAGTCAAAAAGTAATGAGCGAGAGACGAAGGTTCAAAATCATAAAAATATTGTTGGTATAGTTATAAGGATATGTACAACTTGAATCAATTAATGTATTCATTATTCTTTCTCGGATTGTCCAAGTCCAGGACCTTTTCCTTAGGTCCCGAAAGTCGCTCTCCTCTCCCTGTCTCGACACCCCCTTGGGTCGTTTCTCTTCTCCCTCGACTTGGTGGGGCAATGGAGGGGTCGTAACGTCACACGAGCTTTCAATATTCGACGCGTATTTCGTAGGCAGCCATGCTAGTGATGTTCCGATTCGTCTTTTTTTGACTCCACACAGTGGCGTGGAAAAAATAATTACTTGTCATTCTCATTGCTTTCTGCATTCCATCACTTCTGTGTTTTCTCGCTTCTCTGTATGCAGATTCTTGATATTCCTCGTAAGACATGATTATCAGTTTAGCAATAACCTTCTCTTCGATGAACTTTGCTCTCACAGCTTTCTTCACAGATACAAAGCCCGGATGGAGGGTGATTGGTCCAAAAGTTGAGAACAACCCTCTCATCAATTTTGAATTATAGTTGTTTGCATACCGGAGATATACACTGCTCAAAACAATTAGGGGATCAAGCAAAAAAGTGAAGAAAAACGTGCGAGACAGCCACGTATTGGCATACAATGGATAGTAAACGCCTATCAATGCGCAATACAGAAAAAAGACGTAAAAAAATTTGGAATTAAGCTTTAATTCTTTGAAAATATGGAAAAAAACATGAAAAGATGATTTAGGGCAACAATTTGGTTACATGTAAACGATAAAAAAAAGTACTGTTTAGACATGATGCATGAGTTTTAATAGGGCGTGTGGTGTCCTCGAACATCTAAGACTGCTGCACACCTGTTTGCCATGGATGCGATGAGGTTATCGATCAGACTTTGGGGAATACTGTTCCACTCCTCAAGAAGTGCAATCTGCAAGTCTCGGACAGTAACAGGCGGCCTTGGTCGCGCAGCAATGCGGATTCAGGTCAGGAGAGCACGCTGGCCATTCCATACGCTGTATTGTTTCAGCTTCAAGCATGTTCTCTACCAGACGAGCTCTATGCGGTCGGGCATTATCATCCTGGAAAATAAAGGAATCTCCAATGGCTCTAGCGTAAGGGATGACATGAGGTCGCAGTATCTCGTCTGCATACCTTCGGGCCGTCAAAGTGCCATTCCGAATGATATGCAGGTCCGTATGTCCGCCTATGCTGATTCCACCCCATACCATCCAACCAGCTCGTCTGTATTGTGACCTTCACGAACGAATGCGGCGTTATTTCGAGTGCCCCTGTCCCTCCATACCAGAACACGTCGGGTGTCACACTCCGGACTGAATCGGGACTCGTCTGTAAACAGCACTTGGCTCCAATCATGTTGCTCCCAATCTCGATGTTCAGCAGCCCATCTTCAGGCCGCACGGTGGCGGGGGGTCAACGGAATGCAGACCATTGGCCTACGTGCATAGAGCCCTCCCTCATGAAGCCGATTACGTACTGTTTGGCTGGACACCCTTCGTCCTGTTGCCAAGAGCAACCGTCTTTGCAGCTGCGTAGCATTTTGTGTTCTGTTTCGACGGGCTGTTAACCGTATATACCGGTCATCAGTTGTTGTAGTGGCGCGTGGCCGACCTTGCCCTGGTCGACGTCTAACATTTCCTGTTTCTTGGAATCGATTCCACAGCCTTGCAACAACACTTCTGGCGACTCCAACAGCGTCCGCGACACTACGTTGTGTTTGCCCGGATTCCAGTCTGCCTATTACACACCATGCCATGGATTCCGGTAAATCACGTTGTTGAGACATCCTCAAGTCACCTTGTCTCAAAAAAAAATACTGCGCAATCGAATTTCAAAGTTCAGCAGTAAAACAGACGTTTCTGCAACATCCCGATTTCTGCTCTTAGACGTCATGAACTTCGATTTGCATATGAAGTTTTCTTCTTCCGTTTCCTGCTAGGCTTTAAATTATGGATGATTCATTTTATGTTACTTATCGGTATACATCTTTGCGTAATTTTGTTAAAACCATGTGCTCCCCCAATTGTTTTGAGCAGTGTATATGACATCCATACTTATTATGGGCATCTTTTTTCAGCCACCTCGTTGAGCATTTTGCCTGTTGTGGCGTTGTATTTGTATAATACGATCAAAACTTGAATGTGCATGTGTTTGGAATCCTCATTACAATAATGCTATTGATGATATTGAAATTATACGAAACTCATTTATGAGATATTTGCATTTTAAGAAATTTAGAGCGTATGACATTACAATTTCAACAAATTTTTTTAATTACCAGTCTCCAAAAAATGAGAAGAAATTTCATTCCTTTGAAATTTTTCTGGAGGTTAATGGTAATATCGATTGTTCTTTTCTGTTATCCTAAATAGGATTCTTGATCACACGGTACAACACAATGTCAAATAAATTTTTCATATAGCTCACTTTAAGTGCATTGATTGTTCTGTCTTGTGCTATAAATGTATTTTGTATAATATTTTACCTGACGAATTTAATATATTTGCAACACCTATTGGTAAATTCAAAGAGCTTCTCTCCGATTGATCAGCGATTTTTTTTCTTTAAATGATTTCTTGTATATTTGAGCCTTTAAAAAATATTTCCATTTTATTTTTAATCGTGGTGTGTTTTTATTTTCATTTTTAATTGATCCGGTGATTTTATGCAGGCCTTCATTTTACTTATTTGGTATTGACTAGTGTTTCTCTATTATGTATTTTATATCTGTGTATTGTATTCACAATATTTAGATCATACCTTGCTGTAATTGGATTGTTTTCTGTAGCGTGGTATTTAAATAAATGCGTACTATAAAACAGCCAACCCTCTGAGTTTGTCGGTCCATTAACAGAACATCCTGTATACAGTGTGTTCGGTCTAATCATGTGAAAAATAGTTGAATGACTCCCCTCACTCAGTAACATTTGCCAATTTTACATTACTCTTTGATAAGATATTTAGATATGAAGTTCGGTACTAAATATATATTGAATTTTTTTTCTTTTACATCAGGCTAGGTGTGGATGGTGTTATAACTAATTATCCCCAAACATTTGCCGATGTTTTAAAAGAAAGAGAATTTTCCAGTCGTTTTCGAATGGCCACGATCCACGACAACCCATGGGTGAGATTTACCAATAGTGGCAACATCGATGAATCTAACATAGATCCACAAGGAAAAGAACTTTAGCACAAAAAGATGCCATAATTGGTTTTTATTTTGGACCAGAAGCATTTTGAAAAAAGTCTGTTTACGACACTTGAAGGTAGTCAAAACACAATACACGTGGCATGTTCTGCCAAAGAAAAGGTGGTGATAGACATGCCCAAGTGGATCATGAAACACCCCATCAACTCTGTCCTATCTCAAACCGTTTTCAAGTTATGGTGGATAATCGATTATAGAAGAAAAGTCCATCAGGTCTGCAAAATCCAGATTTGTGAGTTTCTGAGAGGCCTACACGCAAATTAAACTCATATTTGGTATAAAAACTATATGCTGCAACACACATGAATTTCATTGGCATATCTGTATTTAATGGCGTGCTTCAAACGCTGACAGATTGGTGAAGTGAAAAATTGAATTGTCACCAAAATCTACTACAATTACTTCGACGAACGCAGATTTCAGTGATGCATTGCAAAACGAAAGACTGAACTAGACCACCGATGTGCTTTATTGTAAGCTGTTTCGAAAGCGGTTCAATGGAAAAGTTTTTGGTAAATTTGACAGATTGTAGCTAGAAGGGTGTTTGCGTAACTGGCGATGAAAATTTTTGGCGACAATTCGATTTTGAACTGCGGTAATGTTTCCGCGCTAGTACCCGACCAATAAAAAAATCCAGCTATTTCAATAAAATTGGTGTGTCACCTTATAGGATTTCTTTCCAAATGTGTGCTTAGTTATATATATAGATCTTTCAGAAACATCACAAATTTGGGGGTTTTCAGACTTGAGTTTGTTTCCATAATCGATTATGCACCATAAAATTCGAAAACAGTGCGGGATAGGGCAGGGTTTTAGGGGTGTTTCATGTTCCACTTATGCTCGTCTTTCACCCGCTTTCATTTGGCAGAACATGTCGTGTTCACCCTGTATATACCTTGTTTTTTTGTTTAATCGTCTTAAAGATGCTGAACTTGATTAATTTTTCACTTGTCTCAAAGAAATAAACATTTTTTTACTTGTCTCCTAAGAATTTTTTTTTCCTTTAATTTAATCTTTATTGTTAGCGATTTATTTTTCAATGAATAAATATCTAGACAACAGACAACCCTTTACCTAGTCAGCACGAACCATTGGGTTGACGGGTCCCTTTGGGAATATTTGGGGGAGATTGGATAAAAAACAATTTGCTCATTGTTTCTGTAAGTGTGCCATTCAGTTTTTCCTTCTCTGATGAACTGCAGGATGCTACATTTCTATAAATGGATGGCCAAAAAATAGAAATTCTAAAAGTATCAAACGAAACACCGCATTCACATCAACAATAAAAACATAAGTTAATTAATTTTTTATTTTTATTCTCTTATGAATACAATGATCCCAAACATTAAAAATTCAGAAAATAAGACATAACAATGAATCAATGTATCAAAACAATTCCAAAACACAAAATTAAATTTAAATGAAAAATAGAACAATAAAAGTATACATACAACCCCGAAAGTAGCAAAAAGTGTTCCATTATGTACAACGCACTAACAATGGTACGTTTAAAACGCAAAAAAATGATACGATGGTTCTTTTTTCTCGAAGTAAAATCAATCGTAAATAAATGAAAAAAATCATAAATTTATTCCAATGTGACGATACACAAATATACATATGAAATTGAGCGCACACACAAACAAGAAAGACATCTGTGTGGCCCCAAGGGATAATTTTCCTTCCAGGAAGCCTATAAGATTTATATCTTCTTCTGTTTACACAAGCAAAATAAGAGAGAAAAAAATAATAGTAAAAGTAATACAAAGAGTGATACATATATATACATATTTTTCTCTTCCTTTGAATATTTCTATTTGTTTAGCCACCAATTTGAACCAAAATACATTACAATGTTATTAGGTTTTCTATTTGCATGAAGACAAAGTAATGAGAAAAAACATAAAATAGACGATTGGAATTTCACAATTGTGAAGGTTTCGCAAAAAGTTCAAGAATTATATAGATTGTAAACGATTCAGTGTGGAAGACATAGCATATCTAGACACTATCACATAAATTATTAGCAGGGCATGTGAAGATGAAATAGAGCAATCAAAATATTTCATAATGCTAGGAAAATATCATTTTCATTATTTCAGACGTTTTAACACATATTGATATCTTTCATACTTTTTGTTAGTGTTGTTAGTTGTTTGGTGCTCCGATTGGAAAATATTCATTATTTTAGGTGCATTGAAAGAGAAACTTTTCTGGTATTTGATATTCGTTTTTCTCTGTAACCATTCGTTGTTTCTTGTTAAGAAGTTAATCATTCTGTAAATATATAGCTGTATTATTATTGTTTTCACGATATGTGTCCATTATCATATATGTTGCTTAGTTTTTCAATGTTGGTTTGGTATGCACCTCCCCAAGCACATAAGCCATAGGTTATTATAGAGAACACCCAAGCATAGAAAATATCTTTTAGAAAGTCTGCATCTATTAGGTACTTCAATCTATATATCAGGACTGTGTGTAATCTAAGTTTTTTGAAAAGTTTGTTGCAATGAGCACTCCATTTTAGGTCATCTTGAATGATTATTCCTAGATATTCATACTCGTTTGATCATTTTTGTCACACCACGGTCATTTTATGCACACGTAGGCTAATTAGACCGGGACCTACAATTTATTGCCGATTCCGAACGGCATGCTTGTTTTTTATACTCATCGAGAGGTTGGCGCGCTAACCCCTCGATGGGGTACTCCCTGCGGTAGCAATTTTTTGCTGCACCCCTGTGTCAGGAAAGTTATTCATAGTCGTAAACTCTTTCTATGAGTTCACAATTACAGTTATGTTGTTCCTGTGGGTGACAGCTAGGGCTTTTAACGTGAATTTCAGTGTCATGATGAAGTCTTCGTGTTTTTATGCATTGATATTTTGTTTTACTAATGTTTAGTTTAAGTTTATTTTTTGTCATCCACTGATTGATATTTCTAAGGTCATTTTCAGTTTTTATTAAAAGATTTGTTACATCGTCATCTTCTATATATAATGCTGTATCGTCTGCAAATGAGATTAGCTGTCCGTTCAGGTGCATTTTGCAAAAGTCATTTATATAAATTAAGAATAATGTGGGACCCACCATTTTTGGTTTCGTGGTAATCACTAATTTCCTTATTTATAGTAACAGCTTGGTGTCTATGTAAATAAGTTTTGAACCATTCAAGTACATGTCCCCTGGCTCCAGCCTTATGTAATTTTATTGTTAATATATGTAAGTGTACGTTATCAAATGCTTGCTTTAAATCCAGATAGACTATTATGCAATATTTGTTATTGTTTTTACCATTATTTAGATAATTACAGACTTTTAGTATAGCCATTTCAGTATTTTTGTTTTGCTGGAATCCATACTGATTGCATGCAATAAAGTTATGGTTTAAGAAGCTAATTAGTTGGCCATTCATATGTTTTTCAATAACTTTTGAAAATATTGGAAGAACTGAGATTGGTCTGTAGTTAGCCATATTGTATGTACAAGGGAGAACTTAAGTTCATCGTAAAAATGAGTTTTACTTACTGAAGAATCAATTATTCTTTTTTAAGATATCAATGTGGTATAGTGCAATAATTTTCAACATTTTTGGTGTTAGGCCGTCATACCCACTTGATTTATGTTCATTTAAATCATTTATTAATTTTTCAAAGTGGGTATTTCGATTTCCATGCTGACCATTGAATTTGAAACACAGTCATTGTCATCTTCATACATGTGTTCATTATCTTCTCTATCCAGGTTTCTTGTAATAAAGTCCATGTTAAGTTGATTTGTCAATGTTATTGAGTCTTGGTGATTTGTAAGAATTTTATTTGTTGAGTACAAAGTTGTTTATATATTTCCATTGTTTTCTTTATATTCACATTTGGCTTGCTTAATTTGGTTTTTCAGTGTCTTATCATAGTTTTTGTATTCCATTTCATATGTAATTATGCCTGGATACTTTTTGTATTTTATAATCCATTTATTTTTACTTGTTGATCTTTTTGCCCTTTTTCTAGTCCACAGGTTTGAGTTAAGTGTTATAATATGTAGAAAGCATTAATATTTTTGATGGAGATATTTGATATAAAGTTTTCAAATTTATTATAATCAATTATGGTTTTGGTACATTCAATATTATTTGTTACTTTTTTATATGTATCTTGAAAATCAATGTATCCTAATATTGGATAATGGTCTGTTATTTGAGTTTTGAACACAAATTTTTGTGTAGTATTTTTCTTCGTTCTAATCCTTGAAAATTGATTTATGAACTGGAAACACCCAGAGAGAGAAAAGTGTTCGATCACCGTTTTAAAAAAATACCGTGGTTCGAAATATGTAAACAAAATAATGTTTGAGCAGTTGCGGGTATTCAATTTATTAAAAAATAATGGAATGGAGTTCTGAAGCGTTTGAAACATGACTGCCAGACGAGTATCTTGCCGCTCGGGCGCTGACCAAAGGCAGTCATTTTTCAAACGCTTCAGAAAAAGTTATTGATGTTGAAAACTGCTCCGTGAAAAAGAATACAGATATTTTCCCAAACGAGCTTCAGGCGGCTACCAGTAGATGGCGGCTTCTTTTCAACCCAGCTCTTTAACGACAGTGAAATGCGTATAGTGATCTTATCTCAAAGTCATACTGTTTGATTCCATTCCTAGTTTCCAAACTACACTTTAATCTATTAGTTACAAGTCTGTCGAAGATTTTGCCCCACACCGGCAACAGAAATTTAAGCTTGTAACAATCCGGGGTGTTTAAATCAGCATCACTTTCACCTTTCCCAGACCTCAAGGGAAAACTTCCGAATTCTTCACTTTCTTGAATGGGTTTTCATTGACTTCAAACAGCTCTATAATTCCTGCAGTTATATCATCCTCTACGGGAGCTTTGTCACTGACCATACTGTCTAATGTTTCCTTTATCTCTGTCTCAGAGAAATACAAATATGTACAAACGCCACAACAGACAAAACGCTCAACGAGGTGGCTGAAAAAAAGTTGCCCATAATAAATTTGAATGACGAATACATATCTAAACTATATCAAAAACACAGCAACCGAATAAGAGCAATAAAAAAAACTAAATCATGATGAAATATATACAACCATTATATACTGCCCATTATAGGCGTACGCAGGATTTCCTCAGGAAAGGGGGGTGGGGCGGTAATTTTTTTTTTCTAAACCTGTCCGTGGAGAGGGGAGCTAGCCACCTCTTCCAAGATAAAATAATATTTTTGTAAAAAAAATGATATCGGAAGAAAATATCTTCAAAAATACCACCTCAATCAATTTGAAAATTTTTTTGAACTCACATTTTCTCTAAAAGATTCTTCTCCCGTTCCCCAAACCATTACCTCCATTGTACCTCTAGGACAGACATCTTTAACTCGTTCCTCGCGAGCACCATGGTGCTCCTTAAAGTAGCCAGAGTGTTCTACGCTCGTGTCTAATTTCGTGCTCGCGAGCACTTAACGTTCCAATTAAACACCTTGGAGCATAGGCGGAGATAGACTTGAAAGTCTGGGAGGCACAATGATGTCAATTCATATATACACGTATACCTTAGATCAGACTCCACCACCTTTGACGCTGGGGGGGGGGGCAATGCCCTCCATGCCCCCCTCCCCCGTATATCCGCCTATGCCTTGGAGGAATTGCATTCAGGGACTGAAATCGTCGTTTCATGCTTTCGTAAGTTAAACTCGCCGTAAAAGTGCTCTTTTTGGTAACGGATACAGCCAGTGCTCGCTACTAGGAAAAGGTTGAAGACCTCTGCTCAAACCCGATGCGACTCCTCGAAAGGTCGATTTTGTATGAACTGCGAACCAGGGAATTGACGCTGAGTTACGATCCCCGGCCGTAATAATTAGTTGGATTGGATTTTGATTTTTTTTAAGGAGCAAGTAACAATCAGGTCAAGCTACGCCAAAGCAAATGACTACTCAAAATAAAAATATAGGGAAAATTAGCATAACGATAATTAGTCGTTAAATTTCGTAATTGATTTCGTTTCAACTAATAAAAAACATCGAAGTATGGCCTTACAACTGGTGGCGCTATTAGCAAAAAAACGGCTGACTAAAAAAGGGGATAATCACGTAGTATATACGACGACCTCCTATATAACCATATTATATAGGAGGTCGTGGTAGTACTCGATCTACCGCCTCTAGAGGTTTGTCCCGAAGTGTGTTGGGTGGCTTGGATGTTACGCTAAGAAGCCAACTTCACGCTCACTGTATAGTTTGTAACTTTATCGCAGACGACACCGGTGCTTTACACGTTATACTGCCAATTTTAAGGGTTTTTTTTTGGCGTATCAGATAGTAATGAGGTGAAATCGGGGGCTAACATGTGGTGAGACCACAAAGAGCGAACGATCCAGCTCTCGCTGGTTCGTCATGACTAATGACATGTTAGAACATGACAAATTCTAAAAGCTTTCTGAAAAAAAAAGCTTGATTTCTCTGCCTTTCATTTAAATACAAACTAAAAATAGCAATTTCCAACATACAGAGTTAAATTATTGTAATCGCACATCCTTAAAAAGAACCGTAAGATTAAAATAAATGAATTACCATTCATAATGCTATCACCAAAAAAACTGCGGGGTTTTTTACAAAATTCAAAACCTCATCCACAATTGGGGTACGTCCTATATGAATATTCAGCAGCGCCAGAGTCCATTCATTCTGGAACTGCTCGTCGAATTTCTTAAATATGTTTTTAGTCGGCGAAGAGTCGAAACGATCGTTCATTCCTGCAAGTGGACACTGGAAGTACTGCATATAGAAAATTTCTATATGCATATGGCCATCTGGTTGGCCTTTGTCATTCACGAGCTATTAGTTGATTGTTGACGCCGTCCATGTACGGTGTCTTTGAACATATATATACGCTCCAAGGTTGAAATATTCTATCTGCTTCCATAGCTTAGATGGTAGAACACGAACCCCGGTCTCTCGCTTGCCGGACGAGAGTCCCCGTGGGGGCAGTGGTGAATTTTCTTCCTTGTAAGCTTCATCTCCACAAATAACCAGTCTTTCGATGAATCTTGTACTGGAAGTACTGCCAATATTTCTAACAATCTGAATACTTTTGTTATTATTTCACGGTTGTGTGGAAAATTGACAATGCTTCAGTTGCAGTCATGGGGATTTTAGATTTTTCAAGTTTCGATAATTTTGTCAACCACAACTTCAGTTCACAATGCAGAGATTTCCTGAAAAACAATCTACATCTGCAGCGCAGAACTTTGAGTGACGCAAGACTCATCAGAAGCTGATGAAAACTGATAAATTCGGAACATCTTTCGGCAAAATTGAAATCCTTCCAAAATCTCAAGTCTAATTGCGAAATAAAAGAATCTAGAAAAGGAATAAATATGTTTTCACCGTGGTAGTTTGACGGTCAGCCATTCGGGGGATTTTCATTGGACAGTCTAATTTGTCAGATATGCTTCAAGCAGAAGCGAAAATTTCTGCAAATAGTTCAACAGTATTTTCCCTCAACAATTTTATTTCACTGTTTATACCTTCAAGATTCAATAGCGGAGCTTTGTAAAAATCTGCACAAAAGAATGCTGAAGAAAACACACTATGTAGACGAAGAGAAATGATGAATTGGCAGGTTGTCATAGCACACAGCAAAGAATGTGCCTGCGTTGATGCGTCTTTATCTCGCCATTCTGATATCAACTGGAGTTTTTTTTTTTTCCATAATTGGTTCATACAGTTCCACAACGGCGGCCATCGAGTCATATCTTTCCAACCAACGTGTTGCACAAAGTTGCTTCATCTTCTCTCGCCTTGTGCTCGAAACGTGTAATTCATTGATAACTGAAGTTAATACAAGGAAACAGTTATTTTCCGGATACTATGCTGAGGTGAGCTCGGAAAGAAAAGTCATCACGTCTCCGCCGGGACTCGAACCCAGGCCCTCTTGCATACCAGGCAAGCATGCAAGAGGGCCTGGGTTCGACTTAAATATACAGGGTGATTATAAAAAAACTATCCCGACATATGGGCCACTATCATACCATTCACAGAAACTGAATGAAATTTTGGCATAAGGTATTTTGAGGTATGCGCTCAAGAATGATATGGAAAACAACAGTGTCACTGTTACGGTTACAGTGAGAAAATTTCGAAAATATCAAATGGCAACACCAAGTTTTTTGTATTGGAATGTGATCTCCATTGTGAAAAACCCTAAATAGCGTTCGAACGGCAACTGTAGCATGAAAATTAGCATTATGCTAATGCTCATTCCATGACATTTAAAATCTCTATTTTTGCGTAATGTTTTTGTTGTGCGTTCATTCTTTTCATCATCGGAACCAGCATTAACGCGAAGTTCCTTTCCTTATCACACTCGTCAACATGAGCTTTTTGTTCGCTATCTCTAACAGTTTATTCTCATAGTCACTTCCATCTTTAGAATTTCTTTTACAAGACTTTTGGCTGATGTACACCTGTTCCAGTTGTTCATAGGCACGACCACTTGTTCCACTGTCACCCGGCGGAGGAGACGCTATATTGGAACTGGTCTCATTAAGGCATTAAAAATAATAGATTCGAAATGAACATATTTTATTTCCTTCGGGATAGCACCCCGACCCGATTTGCCACGCTGCACTGCCAATTCCTTCACAAACCTGTCTCTCAAATTTTTCCATTTCTTTTCTATTTCAATCCCTGAAAGAAAAAACATTACTAAATTTTTTTCCTAACAATATGGTCTTATTAAATAGTTTATGTATATACATGGCAATCATTATGAATCGGACTAAATCGTGTTTGCAGGAACAGGGTTTTCAAGTTCTTGTCAACCAGCTAAAAACTATTTTTGCTGTGTGACAATAATTGATTTTTTACCCATTTATGCAAGTGGGACATTTTTGTGCAAACGATTATTTTCACAACATAAAAATTAGATAGTTTTGCAACGTTTCGTTTAAGAATTAATGAATTTTGTAATCGGTGAGTTTTAGCCAAGCATAAAAAATAAATACTTCCCTCACATTCATTATGTCCTGAACACGCGCACGAACTCATTTAAATGAAATTTTGCCTGTGGCTATTTCTTTAGTCAGTCAATATATATCGCTGTTTATCACATAGCGGCATAAAAAAAAATTGGGATGAAATAGGATATATTTGTTTCTAATTTTCATCACACCCCATTGTTAGTGACAAATTAAAAATTTTTATGCAATATGTGTTTACATGACATTTTTATTTTTGCAATATACTTGACAACACAACATTATAAAGATAAAGTTTACAGTTGTAATGATTTTATATGTGCATCTGCAATATTATTAAAATGAAAATAGTATTAACGCTGTACAAAAATGAAAATATTATTAGTGCTACACAAATTATATTAATAATGTTGAAACTATTGGAATCGTAATGACATTTATATTACTTATGTAATACTAATAACATTAAAAAACATTAATTTTGCATTCTAAACATTTTAATACTAGGCCATAGACGTAAGCAGAATTTTCTCGCGGGGTTTTACGTTTTCTCCTGCAAAATAACACTAGAAGAGTTGATCCACTTTGCCCAAGAATATTGAGGAGACACCAACGAATAAGGCAAATACACAAAAAATAATAAAAGTCCTAATGCATTTCAACACCAATGGGTGCTGTCTTCAGAGGAAAAATTTAACCACTAGTCTCGCTGACCGAGTTTCCCACTTGGGTTCAATAGCAAATCTTCACGCTCGGTTGCTCAGCGGAAGAAGTACGTCTGTTCACTTCAAACGTCGTGGTCAGAATGAAGCTGTCAGCCTGCGCAAGATACTAATGCAGCGTCCTAATTGGACATTTGCGGAATAGTGCTATCCGATTGGTCCCTTCGAATTTTCTTGTAATTCCCGCTCGAAATGAATTTTAGCCATGGTGTTGCGATCGGGGGTGTAGATTTATTATCGTTCACTAGTATATTTTTGAAGGCCCGAATATATGTGCCTTCGTAGAAATCTAGATCAACTGTGGACTTGACTTTGTGAAAAACTCTCGCTTCTTGAAATTTTAATTTATGACCTTCTTACCAACAGTGAGCAGCGATGGTCGATTTTTCACATTCCTGATTCTTAACACAGCGAGCGTGTTCATTTAATCTTGCTTTTATGGGTCTCCTTGTCTGTCCTATATAACCAAGAGAGCAATCACCACATGGAATGTAATAAATGCCCCATTGTTTATTATGCGGTATAGCATCTTTAGGGGGCATGAAACCAAATTTTTTAGTGGGCACATCTATGGTTGTTAGATTAAACTTTTTAAGAATCGGTTTGATCTTCAGTGAGAGTATTGGATCGTAGGGTATGACTACACTTTCTCTGAGTGGTCTCTCTGTAATATTTTCTAGAGCGGTTTCAAGAATTTTCTACTTAATTCGTCAACGATCGTGGTGTTGAACCCCCTGTCTATCGCAATTGCTCTGATGGTTTCAAGTTCATGGTCTAATGTGTTCCGATCTGAACAGATGTTAAATGCTCTTGCTACATAGGTGCGAAAAGCCGAAAGTTTCTGTTGCATGGGATGGCAAGATCTGAAATGAGGTGGTAATGAGACCGCGAAAGGCTTACGATAGACAGAGGTATGGAACTGTGATTTCTGTTTCGTTACTAATACGTCCAAGAAAGAGTTCATTGTTAGTTTCAAATTCGGCTGTGAACTGAACATGAGGGTCTATGTCATTCATAACGAGCAACAATTGCTCCAAGTCATCTTTAGAGCCGTCCCAAAGCACAAAAGTATCGTCCACGTATCTTCGATAAAATGAGAAGGGCACAACGTTCAATAGCTTACTCTCAAAGTCGTCCATATACACTGCTGGCCACCCAAATTGCAACACCAAGAAAGACAAGAGATATCGCAATAACATGTTGACCAAGCATCAAATGATTAAATTTATAGACTTTGGAAGAACTGAAGAAAGGGTACTTTCTCCACCTTTTCAACCGACCGGAAAATCAGGACTACAATGGACCCCTTCCTTCCAAGGACTTCTTCAATCCGGAAGCTTTCGCCGTCGAAGTGAAAGCGAAATTCGACAACTGGTACGAGGGAAGAAAGAGCGGAAAATACTTACGAATACTGCAAGTAAGTTGTTTTCTCCTCCATATTGAGTATATTTTATTCATTGTTGTTTTTTTTCGTTTCGATTATTTTTTCCATTCTTTTAACATTTTTTAGGTCAGACGTTGATATTCTTCGACGATGCTGCTTGCAGTTTCGTAAGGAGTTTTTGGAATTAACCGGCGTCGACCCATTCCAGTACCTCACCATTGCCTCGGCCTGTATGGCGACCTACAGGTCAAAATATATCGACGAAGGCACGATTGGAATGGTGCCTGTTAACGGATACGTCAATCAAACGAACAGCAGCCGTCTAGGCGTTGAATGGTTAGCGTATCTCAGCCACAAGCATAGCCTGAACATTCATCATTCCAGAAATGGGACGGGAGAAAATAGAGTGTTTGGTCTCAGTGTGGACGGCTTCTGTACAGAAACAAACACGGTCTATCTGTTTCACTGTAAGTAATATTAATTAATTTTATTACTTTGTTTGCTTTACTACATATGTTTCATTTTATTTATATGTGCTTTGTTTCTTTTTTTCAGGATGTTATTGGCACGGCTGCCCGCAGTGCTTCGAAAAAGATATGGTGAACCCCAGTACTCATACGTATATGTGGGAACTTCACAAGAAGACACTAGAGCAAGAGCAGAAAATCCGTCAAGGTGGATACAATCTCGAAGTCATGTGGGAGCATGATTTCAATGGCCAGGGAAGCAATTCAATCTGGCGATTGACGAAGAACCTTTGGGCAATGCGTGCCACGTGTGGTCGCGCATTATCCTGTTGAAGTATGGCTGTGGGCAAGCCCTGAAGGTAAGGAAGGACAACTGGCTCCAACACCTCGGAGATGTAGCGCTGGCTTTTTAAAGTACCGGCAATGCGTACTAGAGGAGTGCGAGAGTGATATCCAATACCGCCCCATACCATAATACCCGGTGCAGGACCAGTGTGGCGGTGCATAACGCAGCTGTTCAGCATCCTCTCTCCACGGTGTCTCCAGACTCGAATCCGACCATCGTTGTGTTGCAGACAGAAGCGTGACTCGTCAGTAAAGACAATTTCATTCCATTGTGCCGTCCACATCCTTCTTTCATCGCACCATTGGCGGCGGAGACATCTGTGGTTCTGCGTCAAGGGTAGACGAAGCAATGGACGTCTTGCGGACAGACCACTCTGCTGTAAACGGCGTCGAATGGTACGCGCAGACACTGGATGATGCGGTACAGACTGAATGTGCTGTGCTATGGTTCGTGATGTGGCTGAGCGATCCGTCACTGCCATACGCACAATACGCCTGTCATCACGTGAAGTGGTGCACTGAGGGGGATGCGATCGAACACGTCGGTGCGTCGTACCCTCCTGCATCCAACGATCACATATCCGCATTACAGTTGTTTGGTTTCGTCCAACACGACTACCGATTTCCCTGAAAGATAATCCACAATCTCGGTAGGCCACTATCCTTCCTCTGTCGAACTCGGATACTTGATCAAAAGATGATGGCTGTTTTCTACGAGGCATAATTGATCGTTTTTTTGAAAAAACCACAAGAAAAACACAATTGCCGTGCCTTAAATAGCGCTTTGAAGTGGTGCCACAGGCGCGCGTGATGTGCGTCTGCGCTGAAATTCTAATCATTTGCATATCTCACCTCCGCTAATGCATATTGTAAATTTCATATTATTTGCATGCTTCCTTCAGGGTGTTGCATTTACGGTGGCCAGCAGTGTATATATCACACAAAATCGGCGAGATGGGATTGCCCATTGCTAGACCATCTGTCTGGGTGTAAAACTTGTCATCGAAACTGAAGGCTGTTTGTGAGATACATGTGAAGGTGAGATTGCAAATTTCTTCTATTTCGGGCTGTGAAAAATTGCGGGTTTTAAGTCGTCTTTCTAGACAACTGATACTACCACCTATGGGAATGTTAGTAAACATTGATACTACGTCGAAATACACCATGTTGAGCTGTTTGGGTTCAATTGTACGTATTATTTGAGCGAAGCTAGATGAATTTCTAACTGTATTATTATTTGATTTAGTGAGTGGAGAGAGAATTGGGACAAAGAATTTAACGAGCTTTTATGAGGCTGTGTACCTATGTTAGAGACTACGGGACGGAGAGATAGTGTTGGTTTGTGCACTTTGGGTGGGCCATAGATCCGTGACGAAATGGCGTTTGATGGAATTACGCTCTTTTTTGCATGCTCGGAAGAGAGACACTGGTTTTTACAACTTCTTTCAATTTTCTCAAGTGAGAATCAGATGGATCTTTCTTTAATTCTTTATAAGGACCACTCAAAATATGTGATGTCATCAACTCCGAATATTGCTCTTTAGGCATAATCACAATTTGCCCACCTTTATCTGCTCTAGATATTACGATATTATTATCATTTTGCAGTTGTTTGATGCTTCGACGTTGGTCAGGTGAGTAGCCCAGTGACCTTGTTGTTCTTTCGCTCATTATCCACCAAAATGTTGGATATGAGATATCTCAGGGTGTCTTTTTGTTCAGGTAGAATCTTACTGCGTGAAACTGACTTTTCTATAGGGGCAATGAAATTAATTGAGTTAAATTTAGGTTTGTCGCAGAAATTAATTCCCAGTTCCAAGGCTTTATTACATTCCATGTGGTAATTTCTCTCTTGGTTATATAGGACAGACAAGGAGACCCATAAAAGCAAGATTAAATGAACACGCTCGCTGTGTTAAGAATCAGGAATGTGAAAAATCGACCATCGCTGCTCACTGTTGGTAAGAAGGTCATAAATTAAAATTTCAAGAAGCGAGAGTTTTTCACAAAGTCAAGTCCACAGTTGATCTAGATTTCTACGAAGGCACATATATTCGGGCCTTCAAAAATATACTAGTGAACGATAATAAATCTACACCCCCGATCGCAACACCATGGCTAAAATTCATTTCGAGCGGGAATTACAAGAAAATTCGAAGGGACCAATCGGATAGCACTATTCCGCAAATGTCCAATTAGGACGCTGCATTAGTATCTTGCGCAGGCTGACAGCTTCATTCTGACCACGACGTTTGAAGTGAACAGACGTACTTCTTCCGCTGAGCAACCGAGCGTGAAGATTTGGTATTCAACCCAAGTGGAAAACTCGGTCAGCGAGACTAGTGGTTAAATTTTTCCTCTGAAGACGGCACCCATTGGTGTTGAAATGCATTAGGACTTTGGTTATTTTTTGTGTATTTGCCTTATTCGTTGGTGTCTTCTCAAAATAACACTATAATCTCGGATTGGGAGATAGAACCCCCCCCCCCTTTGCGTACGCCAATGTATCAGGCCCATAGTCGGAAATATAGTCCGGGGGGGGGGGGAAATGACAGAACAATAGATTCGGCCATTTTTCAGTCAGTTTCTTACATTTCGGGGGGGACCAGACCCACCAAGTCCCCCCTCCCTCCCATGGCCTTGTTAATACCAATAAATAATATATTTACGATACTATCTACTAGTATAGAAGTCTCAATTACATGTATACAAATACATCACAACAGGCAAAATGTCCAACGAGGTGGCTGAGAAAGAGATGCCCATAAAAATATGGATGTTATATATTTCAAAAATAAAGCAACCCAATTAAAAATGCAATTAACACAAATTACAAACAATATATACACATGATAAAATATTATACAATGCCCATAAAGAATACTTATGGTTGTCTTATTCTAAGAATGGATAGCTTCTCGATTTACCCCAACATGTTTATCGTATTTCTTTTTAAACGTGTCAATTGTGTTACAATTTACTACCTCCGGGGGTAAGCTGTTCCATTTATTAACAACCCTATTAGAGAAAAACTCCCTGCGACACCATAACCTTGCATTGTCCCTCACCAATTGATATTGGTGTCCCCTTGTAAAAGCAGTCGATTGGCGGTGTGCTAAAAGTTCATGGTCCATCCCATTGAAAATTTTAAACACTTCGATCATATCTCCTCGACACTTGCGTTCATCTAATGTAAACATATTCAAAAAATGAAGTCTCTCTTCATAACTCAAGCCCCGTGTTCCAATAAGGACACGTGTAGCTGTTCTCTGCACCCCTTCAACCAATTTATTTATTTATATTTATTTATTTACGTCTCAACAGTCAAGGATTGCCCAATTACAGAGATGGACAAGAGAAGAAAAATACAAAAACATAAATACAACAAACTACAAAAAAAAAAACCAATGGAAATACATACGGAAAAAGCATATTAACATGAATATTCAATACTCACACATACTTTTAAGAAATTCCCTTATAGTTGAATTGAACATATCGGGTTTCACATCGCACGTGCAATATATATAATCAATCTCAAAAATAGGGGACCGTCGTAAAATATTTGTTCGGGGTTTAGGGAGGCGAAAAGTTCGCCGAACAGGCCTATTTCCAATTGGCACAGAAAAATCAACAAGTTGAAGAAGGTGGCAGTCATCAATTATATTATTGACAATTTTATACAAAAAGCGAAGGTAACTTCTTCTTCGTCATTTCAATGATTGGAAATGGAAAAAACGTCGCAGTTCAGTTGTACTTACGTCATTGATGTAGACGTGAAATTGCCTGTAAAACATGTAACGTAGAAATCTGTTCTGAACTCTTTCTAGAATCAGTGAGTCTAGATTGTTGTGAGGACTCCATATAATAGTGCAGTACTCTAGTTTCGGGAGCACGTAAGTCCTGAAAAGTGTCGCGATTGTTGTGATTGATTTGAAATTATTGCTGCTCCTCACAACAAATCCTAGCAGTTTTAAGCATTTATTGGTGAGATCATATATGTGATCGGTAAATGCAAGCTTGGAGTCAAAGAAAACACCAAGGTCTTTGATTACGGAAACACGGCTGACCGAAACAGCATCAATGGTGTAGTCGAATTCGGTCGATGACAATTTTCTTGTATAGCTGATGACGTGGCATTTTCGAACATTAAGCTGGAAGAAATTAGCCCCACACCAATCATGGAGAGACTGCATGGCTCTACAAAGAGACCTACAATCTTCCAGACTCCCAACTTCGCGATAAATTTTCACGTCGTCAGCATACATCAGACACTTTGATGCACTGAAGCATCGAGGAAGGTCATTCACGAATATTAAGAACAGCAATGGTCCAAGATTCGAACCCTGGGGAACACCTGATCCACTAACATACTTTGTTGAAATTCCGTTATGAAATACAACTTGGGATGTTCTCAAATTTAAGTAGCTGGTGAACCAATTGATAGAGTTCTCGGACACATTGAAAGAACGGAGTTTGTAAAGTAGTGTCTGGTGATTTATTTTGTCGAAAGCCTTAGTGAAATCCGTGTAAATGACGTCTGTTTGCTTGTTGGCGTCGATTGACTTAGCAAGATCGTGAGTGAGATGAACAAGATTTGTTTCAGTAGACCGATTCGGCAAAAACCCATGTTGAGATGGAGATAATTCAAGACGGATATGGTTGTACAATTTGCAATATACGATGTGCTCGAAGAGTTTAGAGACGGTGGATAAAATAGAAATGGGTCTATAGTTGGCGACTTCAGATACTAGACCGCTTTTTAAAATCGGAATGACATTTGCAAGCTTCCAAGAAGATGGGAAAATATTTTTACGCAAGGAGATATTAAAGAGAATTACGAGAGGTTCTGAAAAAATATTTCCACATGCTTTGATTATGAAGGCTGGGATACCATCTGGGCCTATGGATTTGGCAGATTTCATATGCCGTATAGCGCCGATAACATCACTTTGTTATTTCACCAATGTCAAAAATATCAAGTCTATTAGCTATCTGATGTTCACTACTGTAGTCTTCCCAAGATGTACTTTGAACCTGAGAAGAGAATACAGACTGGAAGTACTCGGCGAATTTGTTTGCAATTTCCTCATCCTCCGAAAAACTCACCCCGAGAAACTTCAATTATGAAGGAATAAGTTTTCGTCGTTGAGATTTCATAAAGTTCCAAAATGTAGAAGGGTCCGTATAAATATCATCTTCAATGCGGCGATAATACGCGTCCCGTGCACTTCGGACCAGGGATTTAACGAGTCTACGTTGGTCACGAAAATTGTTAAGATGCAATCGACCATTACTAGATAGAAGTTTATTTCTAATTGAATTTTTCTTGCGTATTGCCTTGATTATATTAGTGTCGAACCAATGAGGAAAATATTTTTTGGAATCACTTTTTCGAGGGACAGCAGAGTCAAATGCAGCGAAGATTAAACTATAGAAGCAAGTAAGAGCATCGTCTACTTTATAGTGAGCTCGAAGGCAAGACCAGTCTGTTTGATCCAGAAGATTATATAATAATAAGAAGTCCGCCTTACGAAAGTTGTATTCACTGTTGACGTACTTTCTAGCGACACCCCGAGAACTATTTTTTACACAAAAAATATTAATCTCGAAACTGGGGTGATGTAGGTCTTCTCTAATTAATGGATCATCACATGTGGTCACTACTACATTGACACGAAGAAGCTTCGCAAGGCAAAGATCCAAGTAATGTCCATTAGAATTCGGTGAAGATATCAGTTGCTGAAAATCATGATAATTAAAAAATGATAAAAATTCAAGCTCGATATCTCGCAGACAGCTGTGTTGAGGTACGCCACTGATCCAATTTAAAGACGGAAGATTAAAATCGCCAACTATTATGCAGTCAGATTCAGAGAATTCGCAATTGTGGGCAATGAAAGAGAAACATGTCTGATACAACTCCACGGACGAGCCGGGAGGAATGTATATTACACCAATAATTACACGGGAACTGACATTTTTAATTTCAACAAACACACACTCTTCAGGTGCCGCATCATGAATTATCCTTTTCGCACATAGAGAATTTTTGACTGCAATAAGAGATCCTCCTCCTGTTCGTTTGTTTGTGAGCACAAGGTTTCTATCTTGCCTAAACACAATGTATCTATTGTCAAAAAGTTCCGAATTAGAAATGTCGTCTTGAAGCCATGTTTCATTTAAGCAGATTATATCATAGTTACAGGAAAGAACCGAAGTAAAAAAGTCATGGGTTTTGGTTCGTAGACCTCGAACATTTTGGTAATAAACAAGTAGCCGATCTTTAGTAGAGACGTGAGAGTTCAGTTTGTCAGACAGTCATTGCTCCGATTGTACTGCCTGATCTGTATCATCACAGGAGACCGGAATCTCAGCCGCGTTAACGGCTGCATTAGGTGTGGACAGATTTGACTTCTCATTTAGCGTTGCTGGATTCGATCGAATATCAATGACAGCCGAGTTCACAGCTGCATCAGCTATGGGCTGATCAATTTTCTCGCTAGGCATTGAGGGATTTGGTCGAATATCACTGACCCTACGTCGGGATGGGTAGAAACGACGCACCACAACACCCATTGGCCAGAAAGAACTGTCTGTCAGAAGATTTGCACCTACATTAGCTGGTACCGCTAACTTGAAAGATGAATATGAAGCCGAGCTCAGCCGTTCACAGTCACTCACCGAAATATTTTCAGCCTTCATAAAGTTAATCACGTCATCAACAGAAGTGTTCTTGTCGCATCTTCCAATATATCCTTAGGGATTGACACACCCGCGGACAAAAGACAGCTTTCGGTTCTCGAACCTTTCATCACATTCCTCTTGCGGCGTTTTCTATTCACCTCAGTGAATGGGGCATCATTATCATCACCACCTCGAGCGATGACATTGGTTGTGGATTGACCTGATGATGCCGACGATGATAGTTGCTTGACTTCAGGGGATACGGAACTCGGAGGGAGAGTCACAATGGAACCACGGACAGACTTGTTATTCGCAACCGACCAGGGGGTATTTGGCACAGTTGGCGATGGATTCGCATACGTGGCGACGGGCAAAGTCAGAGGAGCTTCTTTGTTCTTTGCCGAGGATTTTTGGTCATCGTCCGTGGAAAAACATTTTTCATTGATTAATGCATCTAAAAGCTGAATGGAGCCCAGCATTTCGCACACCATGGCCTTGGCACCTTCCCGCATGGTCGTATCCATATTGTGCCTAGAGGAGAGGGCTTGAAACACGTAATCGAGCTTATTTTTAAAGAGCGAGACTACACGTGCGTCTACAGACTTCGACGCCATCTTGGCTTTTTTGTCTATGTCCCTCTGTAGGAATGGTCTCCAAAACCTTACAGCATACTCCAGTCCAGGACGAACTAAACCTCGAAAAAGCGGAAGAATGATTTCAGGATTTTGTCTGGAGCAACTCCCAATCGCTTTGATTCCCGATTACCCCCATTAGCTTCACATCATCTGCGAATTTGCTAGTAATCCCATCGATACCCTGATCGAGTTTATCGATAAAATGTGAAAAAAGTATGGGGCCAAGGACACTTCCTTGAGGAACTCCACTTGTGACGTCTGTCCAACCAGAGAATTCCCCGTTCACCATAACTCGTTGCGACCTATCTCTTAACCACGATTCTATCCAATTCAGCAAGTTGCCCCCTATTCCAATCTCGTGTAAACACTTCAAGAGTTTGCCATGTTGGACCCGATTGAATGCCTTCTGGAAATCAAGGTAAACATCATCTACATTTTTGCTCTTACCCAAAGCCTTAGTCACGTAGTATTGAGTCACATATTATCTCTTCATGTAACCCTTCTTAACATTTTTTTTCGTCCAATTTTGAGAGAATGACCAATATTATTTCTTTCCCATGTACCTTGCATCTGTACAAGGATGACGTCACTCTCCGCTACCATACAAAGGTTTTTTAACAACTGGATGTTTCGAAGATATATTTTGGAAAGATAGAAAATTCAACTGCCCCTGCGGGGAATCGAACCCACTTCCTTTCACTTTCCGGGTGAACGCCCTAGACCGGTGTTTCTGCAACAACAAGTTGTGAGCTTGGCCTGAGTCTGGTCCGGCCGTCCATGTACGGTCCCTTTCAGTGTACACGAGTTCCAAGGAAAGATTGAGAGATTCGGTGCCTCTGTAGTCTAGTGCGTTCACCCGGAAAGTGAAAGGACGTGGGTTCGATTCCACGCAGGGGTAGTTGAATTTTCTCTTTTTCCAAAATATATCTTCGCAACATCCAGTTGTTAAAAAACCTTGCATCTGGTAATAACATTAAATCACTGTATTTCGAGTACTTGATAGGTGCCACAACTATCCGTGACATCATTGAGCATACGTGCAGATAATTTATATGGCAGAAAAAACAGTCGATTGGTTGGTTATAAAAAACAATTTTTGGAACGCACGTATTTTCCCAACTGTGTCGGAGCTATTGATGGAAAGCGCATAAGAATTGAAAGACCTGACAATTCTGGCTCAAAAGCATTCAATTATAAAAAAATATTAATCATTGGTTTCGTTGGCTATTGCAGATGCTGATTATTGTTTTTCAGCGATTGATGTCGGTGCTTATGGCGGCAGCGGAAATACCAAACTATGATGAGGGCACACCCTCGCCATTTGTTTTGGTTGAGGACGAGGCCTTTCCCCTGTCGAAACATCTGGTGTGTGTGGGGGGGGGGGGAGGCCATTTATCCAAATAAAACTTCAAAAGATTTATAACTACAGGCTATCCTATGCTAGACGAACAGTAGAATGTGCATTTGGAATTCTAGCAAACAAATGGAGAATTCTCATAGGCCATTAAATGTTAAACTTGAAATGTGTGACCATATAGTTAAAGCCTGTTGTGTATTGCATAATTATGTCAGGAAAAATGATGGAAAAGAAATTCAAAACGAAGAACTAGCATTACAACTTCAAAGTGGTGCTCCACTTCGATCCCGCCCGACCCAGAAGGATATGCTTATATGAGCCTCATTCAGTGCATATTTCACTTCTCCTGTCGGTGCGGTAAGCTGGCAGTATGACAAAATTTGAGCTCACATGATGGGCAAGCGCATGCATTCATTTTCAAAAATGAATCATCAAAAACGTCTAATTTGATTCAAAATGTAAAGTAATAAGTAATATTTCAAATATAAATGTTTCCTTCTCTTCCTCCGAAAAGGTTCTTTTGTCGTAGAGAATTGGTCTCTTTTCGACCTCACATATTTTTTCAGTGAAATCATCGAAACCCATTGCCGATTCCAGATCTCTCAAAGACATAATAACACAAGGTTGTGCAGCCTACTTGTCCAGTTTGTAAATTGATAAGGGGATATATAAAATATACATAATATACTGTAACACTGATGCGAGCGCCCTCACACATTGGAATTATAAGCTTTGCTGCTACTAATTGGCTTACCAATACAAAAACCAGTGTGAGGTTGGACACCTACTGTTCATTAGGATCTGTCTACTATTGTGGCCCCTTTTTGTGGGGAACAGTTCCATTCAAGGGGTGTAATGTGATAGGCCGCTTCGTGGTCCACTCTGGGTAACGCCAAATCTATCACACCTCATTGTCATCGCTTTTTGTGCTCATATACTTCACCTTCAATAGCCCAAATTGTTACTGTTCAGATTTTCTGGCTTAAGTTTTCTTTTGTTAATATCCCACATGTATTACTCCCCCACCCCATTTTTAAACATGATTTTTCAGAAAAACAAATATAAGGAAACTGTCGATTTGTGGAAAGAGGAGAGAAAATTCCCTTATTTCATATTTTTATCTTCAGTACAGCATGTAACATTAAAGAATTAATGTAGATTTTAAAAAAATAAATTTGAAATACGCTTTTAGAAAATGTAATGACCCGTGCCTATCAAACTCACTTTGAGACAGGTCATCCACGGGGAGCTGCTATGCACAAACATGATGCGTGTACATATTGACTTGTTTTCGCCTTTTGTAACTTCCAGACTCATTATACAGCTACAGACACATTTAGTTGGCATCGTAAACTTTCTTAGCGTTCTCAGTTTTTACTCTTTCCCAAACAGCACCATTATAATGGTGAAACGAACATTTTTTTCTACCAGAAGGAAATTGGAAAAGATTTTGTCACTAGTTTCCATTCGAGATGCAGTGCTTGTTGAAGATGACTAAAACAGAGTGACAGAATAAAATTCAGCAATTTTTTTAGAGTAGTTGAAGCAGAATATCTTCATTCTCTTATTAAACCCGAGGATTCAAATGCATTCCTACTTTAGAATCTCGTAACGGTTATAATAGAAGGCTGATTTACACTGAATAGAGGGTGTTCGGCTATAAAAATTTATCTAATTGAAAAAGATGGTATACATACACTCAGCATTGAACTTAATTTTGTTGGCTGATGAGTGATATGTCATGCAATGCAAACAATTCCACCTGTAAACACAACTCCCATATAGCATTACCATTGTCTTATATTTCACTGTATAAGCATAGAAACAGCTTAAACACTAGAATGTTTTAAATGAAAGTAACAAACACATTCACCATTCACAATTTTTTATTACAGTATTTGGAAATATCTCGTAAATGCAAGGATTGTTCTTTTGCCGCTGCCAATTTGGCCTTGTCTACTTTCCGACTCTCCCTCACCTCAAAAAGTAATTCCCTGATGAGGGAATTTGTTTCCGCAATGTTTGTGACCATCTTTCCAATATTTTTTTCGACCTTTTGGTCAGTCTTCAAAATTTCCTCCATATCAGCATCTTCCATTTCTCTCTTGCGCTTTTTCATCCCTTTAGAAAATTGTCAAGTGGGAAACAAGTATTTAATATTTCGAATGTGCTGCTTAAAATTATGAATATCACAATTAAAGTATGAAAAATGGAGTTCAAAAACAATGACGAATATAATAACGCATGTGAATGGTACTAGAACATGAAGGAAAAAAATGCATACCAACACTCGATATTTTTAAATTCCTTTTCACTCTCACAGGTGTTTCACTTATTCCATCTGAAGAATAAAAAAAAAACACTTTCAAACAATGTCACGTATTTGAAGAAAAACCTGTCATGATCTGACCATAACAGGTTTTGAAAACATTGATTTTAGGTGATTACACAGTAATACCTGTCCGCAAAGATACTGTAGGGACCGAAGAAAATATTGTTATAGGTAGGTTTAGCATTGCACATAAGTTTCAATGTGGTAGAATGGTATTACATCAATTTATTTCAGAGATACCCTCCACCCAAGCCCATTTCTAACTTGAATATTATTTTCCATCATGAGAAATTTAATGTTAGCATTTCAATTCAACTTACCCTTGCTTTGATTCACTGCTGCCACAGAGTTTTTAGCTGATTCATCGTCATCGGACTGGCTGTAGATGTACCTAACCAAAAAGAAATAAGTGCAAATTAAGATACTTCAAATTAGTTAATTTGAATGAGTCTGAAAAAGATTGAATAATGTGTGAATTACACAACTTTGCGATTATGTAAAACATACTTGGTGTGCAGGCACTATATCCACACGTCACATCTGCGGTGATGAACTGTGTACCTAATAAGAGGTTGAGGGAAATTTAATTATAACATTGTAGATCAACGAAATCATAGAAAAAGTTATATGGAACATTATTCGGTCTGAAAACTGATTTCGTAAAAATGTAAAATAACCTGTGGTTCAGTCAACTGTCTAAACATAAAAAAAAATACTTTAAATGTAATAGTAAGGACACTAACTTTCATCAGCAGGACAACCAGAATCAATTACATCCAACAATACCGCAGTTGTTCCAGCTACTGAATAAAAAGGTGAAGAAGGGTGTAATATGAAGTTATTTACACAGGTATTTAGCTGTTACCCACAATTAATGTGCAAGTACAAGCAACAATGTAATTAGTGATTTTTGTTAATTAAGTGTGAGAAAGAAATATTAGATAACCCTCTTGAAAAACTTGTGTGCATTGCACTACATCAAACTGTAATCTCTTCATTTTCCTGTTAAGAAAAGACAGAAATAATTGTTGCAAATTTAAAAAGCACTTATAAAAACTGTTTTAATGTATACACAGCTATTGTGTATTGAAAATGAATGTCAATACCACAGTACAGAGAAATGAACAGTTGCCACGAGAATAAGTTGTAAACAAACCTGCTCTATTCCTACTCCAATCTATGGGACATCTGGATCCCCATATAGTTCTAAAGGGCCGATGATGTCTGCAACCCTTTTCTCAATTGCAGTAGTTTTCTTCCGCTCCTTAGCTGTGTCCCTCAGCTTCCCCTTCACCTTCGATCGGAAGTCTGTCCAAACCTGCCAATTATAAATGTGTTAAAAGGTAATGAAATTAAAACACGTGATATTCAATTACACTATGTCTCAGCTTGACAAAAATATGTGGGGAAAAATATTTCAAAACATTACATTGAGAATTTTAGGCTTAAAGTCATAAATGGTTATTGCGACTGATGCAATGTGAAATAAAAAACACCACAACATACGTTTTCTCCCAGCTTTTTTAAAATTAGAGTCTCAGTGACGTAAATCATGTAGAATAATTAACAAGGATGAAAAACTCACCTTCCTCCACTCGTGCTTCTCTTTTCTTGGGCCGTGAGGAGCTGCATTTAAAAGTTCCGTTACTCTGGTCCACAGTGACTCTTTTATTTGGGATGGAACAGTATTGCAATGTTTGGCTTCCAACACCTTTTGATTCGTGCTAACGAATTCGACAAGAACTGAATATTGATGTGCAGTAGTTTTAGCGCTTCTCTTTTTTATGATATGGAATTCCTCTGCCATTTTCGAATGTATATAAAAAAGCACAATTTAAAAAAAATGAATCTAACAGTTGGCAAAGAACGGTGAAAACTTGGCAAATAAATAGCGATACACGAGGTAAACACGGAAATAAATGCACGTGATAAAGTGCTCGTTGATAGTGATGATGACTTATCAGCAGTGAAGAAAATTATCTGATTGGTTCATTCCGCTCTTCCTGACGCTACTCTCGGCCGAGAGATTTTTTCGTAAAATCGATAACGACATACCACAGGCTGCTGAGAAAAATCAAGTTTTTAACGATGGTCGTTGAGATTTATTTTATGGGGCTCGTTGAGAAGTTGCGTTAAGGGCGTGACATCACTAACGACATCGTTGTATAACGATGTGAGCGTAATAGACCCCCAGGTCACCAAAATTCAGGAGGTGGCAATTTTAGGTAGAAATAAAGAAACACCGTTATAAAATAATCGAATTTTGAAGTTGGGGGGGGGACAAAATCCTACTTGCCTTGGGCGCCGAAAATTTCAGTTACGGCCCAAGCCGGAATTTTGGCACCCCTTGCGTGTAGAAGAAGCAGTTAAAGGGTGTATTCGGTGCCCTTTCAGGTCCATCGCCCGGGGCACCAGACCCGCCTGCTTCCGAATCATTTATTGTTTTTTTTACTTCTGTGTTACACTAGACTCCCTTATGCATTTGGGCCCCTGCTTCTATCTCAGTTTCAACGAGCGAAACAATAACAACTTCATGAAGAGTGTCATGATCAAGTTTGACTACATGTATGCATGAAAGATAACGCACTCGTAAATTTGCAGTCTTCACTAACCGGACTCCAGGGCAATTCCTACTTTTTGTGTTTCCACCATTGCTGTCTTAACGCATGGGCAAATGCGCATGTGTAACGCGGGGCCGTCACAAAAATGAGAACCGGTTGAAATTTTCAAGAATTTGCTGTGCAGAGCCTCAGAAAAATCACTTGGCCGGAGGCCCCATGACTATTAAGACGGCCCTCCTTTCCACGCTATAAATTCATTTGTGAGTGGCCTGGAGCCCGACACAGATCTAGAACGGCCTCCGCTTGCAAGGGCCCATGACTAGGGGGGAACGCAATAGTGAGAAAATCAAACAACTAGACACTTTGAAATTTGCATACAAAAAAATAAAAGAAAAAGAAAATTTTTGCCAGTAATTATTTTAATTATAAAGCTCAGTTTGTGTCGGAAATAAACTGATACTTTTTCGCCAAAAAAAATATCCGAAATACAGTAATAAAGCGCCAAGTTCAGTGTCTTGATTTTCCCTTCCAGCCCTTCTTTTTCTTGCAACCTTTGAAGTAGACGATGACGCACAATAGACCTTTCAATAGGTTACAAAAGCCTTCCCCACGAAGAAAATGTAAATTTTCGCGAAAACTCGTCGCCTCCGCCGCAGGTGGTGGCGTATCGGTGCGTTTACAGTATAAACCAATACATTTTCGATTCCCTCTCGAGTGCTGTCGCGTCTGCCGCGACGCATTTTGAAGCTAAAAAGGGTATGCTACACAGAAACAAACAAAATATCGAGCTTCAGAATGGCACCAACATCAGTTCTTGCCAGCTCCAGACCAAGACAACAGGTTGGACTCACCACAAAGCGGATTATCCACAAGAAGAACAGATCTCCACTGCACCTGCAAAAATAGGGTAGGAGAATACCGACCTTAACATCTTCACGGACGGTTCAAAATCAGAAAACGGCGTGGCTGCAGCCTTCATCATACTTGAAGGAGGTATGGAAATCTACGAATGGTCATGTAAATTAAATGACTCCAATACTGTGTTCCAATCGGAGCTTTTTCCAATTTATATGGCCATCCAAAAGGCTCTAGAATTTAAAAAAGCAGTGAGTATATACACTGATTCTCTGTCATCCATATTTTCCATCAAAGACCCATTATTTCAACATCGTACGGCCCGACAAATCCGTCAAGTTCTATGTGACAATCCACATATTAAAATTGCTTGGGTGAAAGCCCAAGAGGGCAAATATGGTAATGAACGGGCCGATCAACTGGCCAAATCAGCGACGACCATATTTCACGATCTTTCTCCCTAGGTCATGGGCAACCAACATTCTTCATGAAGAAATGATGACCAAATGGTATGGTCATCGATGGTCTAACGAGAGAAAGACTGGTCGCAAAATTTTCACTCTGCTCCCCACCGTTAACTGCAAGCTTAGGAAATGGACTAGGGAAATGATCCTCTTCTTTTCTGAACACGGTCCATTTCCCGCCTACCTTGCCAGGTTCCACAAGAGAACAGAAAAGTGCAAATGCGGGGAGGAGGGCACAGCGTACCATTACAAATACAACGCCACAACAGGCAAAATGCCCAACGAGGTGGCTGATAAAAAGATGCCCATAAAAGTATGGATGTCATATATTTAAAAAAAAAACAGCAACCAACACAAATTATAAACAATATATACAATGCCCATAAAGAATACCTATGGTTGTCTTATTCTAAGAATGGGTAAATCAAGAAGCTATCCAAACATGTTTATCGTATTTCTTTTTAAACGTGTCAATTGTGTTACAATTTACTACCTCCAGGGGTAAGCTATTCCATTTATTAACAACGCTATTAGAGAAAAACTCCCTGCGACACCATAGCCTTGCATTGTCCCTCACCAATCGATACTGGTGTCCCCTTGTAAAAGCAGTCGATTGGCGGTGTGCTAAAAGTTCATGGTCCATCCTATCCATCCCATTGAATATTTTGAACACTTCGATCATATCTCCTCAACAACTACGTTCATCCAATGTAAACATATTCAAAAAATGAAGTCTCTCTTCATAACTCAAGCCCTGTGTGCCAATAAGGACACGCGTAGCTCTTTTCTGCACCCCTTCAACCAATTCTATGTCCCTCTGTAGGAATGGTCTCCAAAACCTTACAGCATACTCCAGTCCAGGACGAACTAATCCTCGAAAAAGCGGAAGAATGACTTTAGGAGAACGCGAAGAGACCTTTTTGAAAATGAGACCAAGCATTCTATTCGCTTTTTTGACAACCGCTGAACAATGTTCAGAAAACCTAAGTCGCTCGTCAATGAGAATTCCCAAATCGGTGACTCTAGTTGCATCCGGGATAGTGACACCATTCAACTCGTAAGAGAACCGTGGGTTGTTCGAACCAAAATGAGCGACCATGCACTTATCTACGCTAAACGTCATGCTCCATGCTGCAATCTTGTTCAAGTTGGTCTGGAGCAACTCCCTATCGCTTTCATTCCCGATTACTCCCATTAGCTTCACATCATGTGCGAATTTGCTAGTAATCCCATCGATACCCTGATCGAGTTTATCGATAAAATGTGAAAAAAGTATGGGGCCAAGGACACTTCCCTGAGGAACTCCACTTGTGACATCTGTCCAACCAGAGAATTCCCCGTTCACCATAACTCGTTGCGACCTATCTCTTAACCACGATTCTATCCAATTCAGCAAGTTACCCCCAATTCCAATCTCGTGTAAACGCTTCAAGAGTTTGCCATGTTGGACCAGATCGAATGCCTTCTGGAAATCAAGGTAAACAACGTCTACATTTTTGCTCTTACCCAAAGCCTTAGTCACATGATCATAGAAGCAAAGAAGGTTAGTTACACATGACTTCCCCTTCCTGAACCCATGCTGATTATCCGACAATACATTGTTCTCGCCTATCCACTTCACAAACTGCCTTTTGATGATAATTCCCAAAATTTTCGAGAGGGAGCTCGTCAAACTCACTGGACGATAATTTGACACCGCTTCTCTACTACCCTTCTTAAATATCGGAACAACGTTAGCAAGTTTCCAATCTGTTGGGACGATACCCTCAGCAACACTACTCCTGTATATCTGTGCGACTGGCCCCAACAATTCATTAGCACATTCCCCGAGGACCCTGGGATAGATATCATTTGTTCCTGGTGCTTTGCTTGCACATACATTTCTTAGAAGATTTATGACCACCACGTCTTCTACTTGAATATCGTTGAGGATTTTATTACCACATGCAACACCCGTATATTGAATATCATTATCTCCATTAAAAACCGACGCGAAAAAGTCATTGAAAGCATTACACATGCCTACATTGCTCTCTACCCTAGGGTCAACTGTCCCCTTACATCCATTATTGACGTATCGAGCCAATGTTATCTGCCAATCTAGATTCAACTTGCTTTTTACTATCCCTTATCGCTTTCTTCAACAGTCTTCTTTTATCAGTAAACAATGATAGGTCACCTCGTCCACTTTTATACTCTCTGAATGCTCTTTTCTTTTCAAGATAAAGGTTCCGCACGCTATCCGTTAACCATAGAGGGTGCGATGTACAAATACACTTTTTTCGAACAAAGGGTATGACTTAGTACTAAATTCTTCCCATTGACTTACCACCCCTACTGATTCCAACCGGTCTTTGAAAACTTCCTCTAACCTTCCTCTCAAAACATCGAAGTTAGTTCTCCGAAAACAAGGAACCAGTGTTTTGTTATCAACCTTACCCGAGGAAAAGTTACAGTGAAAATTACGTGACCACTTACCCTTTGACCGCGAATCTACACATCCGGGTCCAGGCAAATGATGTTCAATCGTGAATGACTTCAGTGCTCAGTACCTCTGGCTCCACGATAAAAAAAATACTCATTAATCAACTTGAAAATAATCAAGACTCTCATCCATCCTAGACCAGTGACTGCTATTGTACAGGGTCATGATGTAGGTGATTCCGATTACGAGCCATAAAATTTTCGTTCTTTCATCGAACAACGAGGTTTCACATGAATTCCCATTGTCAAATCTTAGTGAAATTAGGACAATGATGTTCTTCAGATTTCCGTTGCCTTTTTATATTTTTTCACATATTCATGTATCTTTGGTGGTAGGCTGAAGTTGGTTTTCTGTGGTTCCCAACTTCAAGGCGCAAATTCGAGCCGATCTCCCCGTTAAAAAGTCTCGCCACAGAGAGCAACAGTCCTACAACGATAAATCATTCAATCATAACACTTCACTCATAGTTAGAAAAACTGGTGGCAGATGGCAGCACTACACATAACAAGCATTACAGAGAAACAAAAAACTTCGTCAGGTTGCATTACACGTACACGCACATTCCCGCATGTACCGATTCGTTGGGGGTTCCGCGGGGGTGGGGGTGCATGTGTGGTGTAGCAGTAGTAGGTAGGGGATCCATGATGTTCTTAAGTCAGCCACCTCGTTGGGCAGTTTGCCTGTTGTGGCGTTGTATTTGTATAATCTTTTCTATGTATTTGCATTTACTCACATGTACCCATATATATATTTGTAAGTTCTACGATCTACTGCGGTGAACCATGAATTACCACAACGCTGGTTTTGTTCTGGACTGTGATGTTTTGTGAGACTATTTTGTGTTTAGTCTCTCGAATTCCCACTGCTTTGTAATCCTGGATATTCATTGGATGGACTGTGATGTTTCATGGGAATATTTTTCACCATATCACTGTTATTTTATTTATTTTTTGCTTCTGTCCCGCTCATTTAACAGAACTGCGATGTTTGTCATGTTCTTTCCTGACAATTTCTACTTGATGTTAAGCACTTGTTGTCATTTCTGTTCAGTGCTTGCATGTGACATGTATGTATGTATGTTTCCTTTCAGGTGGCAAAGGAGCTGAAGCGAGTGATTGTGTTATGTAGCTTCTTTAGATTAGTTGTTAACGTTTACTATAACTTATTTAGAAATTTAACTAGGGGTGGCCGTGAAGAGAGGGGAGGGATATTATTCCATACACCCAGGCTCGTTATAGCTGCAAAACTTACAACAACAAAAAAACAACACAATCTCGACTAACTATTGACACCAGGAGTCCAAGTAATGAGAGATTTAAATAATGAAAATTTTAATGTACAATGAGCAAAACAATAACACTTAGTATGAACTTAGGGGCCCCCTATGGAATTATACAGACAAAAAATTTAACACATTTTACCGTTTCTTTACAACTCGCATGACGGTGTAGCTGTCAAGATGGGGGAGGGTAATGACATTACTTGGGCGAAACATATGCTTTGTCAGAGGATTAGAGTTCAATTACTTACGGTCCAGGATAAGAGCATGATCGACGACGGAAGATCTAGTTGACCGTCAGAATTCATCGGGGTTCATCATCATGGATGCGGCCTATCGGAGGAAGACAGCTCTAGTCGCGATGAGGTGGAAGCTGCGTAACCGAGGAAGACATTATGAAAGCGGATCAGCGTGGTGTTTTTGATATCAGAGACGTAGCATTCTGTAGGCGGCTGACATCGCAATCGTACTCGGGTAGTGATTGACCAGCGTCATACGAAGAAGTCGTAGCACACCATGGAAAGTCCTGAGGGTCTTTTATTTAGGCAAGCTCAGGAAGCGGAATCCCCTTGCCTTGATAGACAACGAGAGGTCAGGGGGGGGGGGGAGTCGGGGCGAGAGACCCACGGAGACAGAGAAGAGTGTGTCCGAACAGCATCATTTCATCGACAAAAAAAGCCGCGTTTTTCTCCACTTTTCTCCAGATCTTGAACTTTGTCTGCCTTCCGATTGGACGCGGAGGGGTCACGGGATGACCACGTCATGCTCCTCTCGATGAAAACCCGCGAAAATGGTGACTCACCCCTGGGGGGAAGAAGAGGAGGAGGGACTAGGGAAGGGAGAGCAAGCAAGGTTTCATGTCGAAACACGATCATGATAAATATCTGGAATTTGATGAAAATTGAATCTCTGCTGAAATTATGAGTTGAGAGTTCTGAGATCTTGAATTCGATTTCTTGATTTTATTCCCCGTCGAACGAGACCAATCGCTGCGTCGACGAACAGGGTTAAGTTTGACAAAAGAGGGATTTAACAATTTTAAAATATATAAAAGATAATACAATTTTCAGCCTCGCTGAAACACATACTAATTGCTCTTATTAATTATTGACTGTGTAGTGTTTGTTTTTACGTGTGGGCCACATATGAACAGGGAGTATTTACGTGTGTGCGTGTGTGAGTATGAAGAATGATAATCACAAAAATAATACCACTACACCTTCCATTTTTCCCATTCTCCATAACAATTGGCAACCGAGATGCCACGGGTTCATCTGCGGATGGAAAAAAATCCCGCGTGTTTTTTTGTGATTTTATTTTCAACTCTGATGTAAATGCGGACAAAAAAAACCATTTCAGCTCAATGGGGGGGGAGGGGGGTCTCCCCCTTCTGCGTACGCCAATGCTTCCCATAAAAAATTATGGTTTCCTCATGTAAGTATGGATAGCTCATCTATTTATACCGATCCTAGCTGCTCCCCGCGTGGATTTGGTAATGTAAAACTACTCGGCGATTATTCGGCCATATAGCATTTGAATCCCTTCCCACCCACTTAGGGGTTGAAGTTAAAAACGTTCTTAGTTAGCCTTCTCGTCATGAAATAAAACCACTAACAGAGTTTTATTTTTATAGCTTCAGTGGTTTCGGCTCGACGTGATTTCTCTGTTACCTTTGAACCCCCTTCGTCAAAATTCGAATAAACCCTTATTGGTGAGTCCAACACTACTGACCAAATATCTTTGTAGTATCAGAGAAATTACGCAGAGCCGAAACCACTATGTTACCTTTCAGCTCCTTTTGACCACCTTAAGGGTGAAATCTAGAACATCCCCTTCTTAGTTAGTCGTGAAACAAAACTATTGACCAAATTTCATATTTATAGGTTCAGCGGTTTCGGATCGGCAATGTCAGTCAGTGAGGGCGTTTTTTATTTTATATATATATATACACACATTTTATACCAAATTAAATATTTTATAATCTAATTACAAAGTTGATGCCTTTTTTCTCCTGAACCCAAAAGATCTCATATTTTTCAGATAAAGCTTATTGCGTTCTTGATCATTTGATCATTTTTGTCGCACCACGGTCATTTTCTGCACACGAGGGCTAATTAGACCGGGACCTACCATTTATTGCCGATTCCGAACGGCAGGCTTGTTTCTTATACTCATCGAGAGGTTGGTACGCTAACCCCTCGATGGGGGAACTCCCTGCGGTAGCAATTTTTTTGCTGCGGTCAAGTCACCGTTTTTGTTGTACCCCTGTGTCAGGAAAGTTTTCTGACAAGGACGAACCGGGTATCGAACTCGCGACACCTCTAAACATCCTTTGGTACTTTAGGCGAGTATCTTATCGACCGGGCTACCGCGCCCTTATTGCGTTCTTTCCCACCTTTTCAGCGTTTCTTTGAATTTAAATATCTCAGCTAATATTGCACTTACAACAAACGTGATTTTTTTTGTTGGGCTCAGAAAAGACAGGTAAACGACTTTGAGATTTGGTTTCATACAAATACAAAGGCCACAACAGGCAAACTGTCTAATGAGATGATTGAAAAAAAAAATTCCCATTCAAAAATGTTAAATATTACAAAAATACAGCAACCCAATATAAAAGGAAATACGTCCAATCTCAATCGAATTGGGCATTGGGATTGATGAAATGCGGGAAAGTGCATTCGCGGATATGTTTTCGCTACCCTTAACCCCTTCGCTTACAAGTGAATTGGTTAGAAATGCGGATACTCTCTATTTGACGAAATTGATAATAGATATAGTAACCTTGTCCTAGCCTAACCGCACGTTAGAAAATAGGAAGAAGAATAAAACAAATGAAAGAGTAAGACAGTGTAATAGGAAAGGTGATAAGAGAATGTAGGTACAGTTAGATTTCTTTTCATACTCACCCTACCTGTTCTTTCTCTCTTTCATGAAAGATACATTATATATGAGGGAAAAAATCACTATCAGGGTATACAGAAAAACAAAAAAAAAAGTAAGGTTGCAACAAAGCTTCGGGATGGTCAGGAGAGGGGGAAGAAAACTGGATGAACTTGTTTAAATTCATTCCTCTGGCGTTTGGACGCAATATTACGTCCTTTGATCGTAAAGTGGTTTATCATAGTATATGTCGGTGGTAAATTGGACATCTTTTAATTTCAAAGCAATCCTCTTTCTTCTCCAGCGTGGCTTCGTTAACTGCCTACAGACAGACAAAATTTTATTGTCAGGCCGTGAGCCTAGTACAATTTGGTGGTATTTGAATATATATTATACACTGAAGAGTAAGTGAGACAGATCAATTGAGATTGGAGGAAAGGATTGCCTGAGTTAAATACATTCGTGATACATTACAAACATTACATTGAATAAAGTAAGAAAACTATATTTATACATAAACATATTTAAAAAAACCGCAATGAATAGGAACATTAATATATTATATGTATTTTTTTCTAAAGAGTGCATCAATATATATATATTTATGTCTAAGATTCATTCGCATACTCGCTTTCCGCGAGAATAAAACTTTTTAGTCTTTGAGCAGCTATACAATGAAATTGAAAATTGAGTGATATTGTTTGAGATAGTTTTATATAAGAGATCATTTTCAAATCAAAATGACTTATGAGGTTAGACATATTTCCGTCTATATGAGTATCCATTAAATATAAGGTTGCTCTATTAGGGAAATGATCGGAACCGAGTTTCGGGATAACCTCAAACTCAACTGTTTGACATACACATTTGCAGATGCAATGATATAATCAACGACACCAGCACCATTTTCATTAAAGGTGAAATTACCTGGGTTGTCTTGGGGAAAAGTACCGTTCGAAATAAATAAATTAAACATACAGAGCTCATTCAGGAGCTTACCTCCATGGTTTACGACAAGGTCGTTCGATCTGTGATGAATAAGTTCATCATCAAAGAAAGAGGGATTAAGAGCATATGGATTGCCAATGCGAGTGTTCACAATTAAATGTATTTATGAAAATAAATAGGTCCTCTCAAAATCTCTGTCAAAATTGTGGTAGGGTGGAAAGTAGCAAGATACAAAGTGGAGTTTCTTAAAATCAAAATTTCAGCTGATAAAAAAATGAAAAGATTAGTAATTTTTAAAATGTTTATATTTGTTAATTTATTTTGATCGTAGCCAAGAATTAGGCCACTGCTGGGTCTACCAATACATGATTTAGACGCCAGACTTTGGGTTGTGTTATCGAGTTGTTTTTAATTTAATTTAGCCGATTCCACAGTTTATTTTATTTAAGACTGTACTAGGGGCGGCCGTGAAGAGAGAGGAAAATTTCCCCAACATAAAAAGCCCAGGTTGGTACACCTCAGAGTCCGACATTTATCATTATCAACCCTAGATCTCAATAAACACTAGACACAATGAGTCAAGACAACACTGAGAAATTTAAATCCAGACATTTTAATAACAGCAAACATTATTCAGAGAATTTAATGGGGGTCCCCGTGATAAGATTAACACCATTTATTAGGTAGAACACACCTTTGTCAACATGGAAAATTTGGGGGCGTGAGCAGTTAAATATAATATGGGGGAAGGCCTCGATTTGTAATCAGTTATACCGTGAGAGAGACCTTAAGATAACAGGGAAGTATCTTCGGGGAATGATAGAAAAGGGCCCAAGGAGGATCATAGGATCTACTTATGTTTACGACAATGTCAGTCTATGGAATCCGGGAGGTGGCACTGCACTGACGGACGGTTCGCCGAACGAAACTATTTTGACGTGATGTGGCCCTGAAGGACCACCTTCTCCGGCGGACACATTTTCGGCATCGGAAGTGGCACTGAAGGATCTGCAGGTCGGATGATTACGATTATTTCACCAGGGGAGTTGACTTTGGAAGAGCGGTCCACCGGACGAAACTATATTGACGTGATGTGGCCCTGAAGGACCAGCTTCTCAGACGGTCGCTGTTTCGGCAGCACCCCGGTGTTGAGGAGGGTAAGCGGCGCAAGCCGAGAGCCCGTCTTCGCTCTCTTCCAACAAAAAAATTAAGGGAAAAGTCCCGACCCCAAAATACCCACTTTCCGTGGGGGTATTTATACCCTCCGTAGCTCTCTCTTCGTCCGGGTTCTTCCTGAATTCTCATAGGTGGCCGCAGCTCACGTGATCGTGACGACGGCTATATTCTCCCTCTTTCTCGGCCCAAAAGATCGCGAAAAACCCGTCACCATCGGTGCAGGTTTGGAGTATGAGTCATTCCGGAGGGGAGAAGGGTTCGAGGGGGAGAGAGCAAAATGGCACTGGAAACCATGATCCAACACGTTTAACTTAGAATAAAAGAATTCCAAATTATTGGAATTTCGGTTGAGATTCCGGGTCGATTGGCTTGCATTGTTGAATTTATGTATCGACAAAAAAAAATCCTATCTATTGATATCACTCTCTGTGTTGGGGAACAAGTTGAAACGCCGAAAGTTAGGGTTTTAATTATTGCCCGTGGTCGCACCACACCCTGCGCTAATTAAGTCAATTAATTAATGTGAAAGGTGTTCTAGGGCGGGGAATTACATACCTTAGCGGGTAAAATTAAGGGATGCATGTGGATTTGATCCATGACAAAGATGTTCCACTTTCCACCACTTCCGTGGGATATATTAAACATTATGTGTAGTGTTTTTCATGTGAAATTTTATGTGTGATCGTGTGTAGGTGTACGAGTGGTATTGCAAAATCACAAATTTTAAAATAAGCATACACAGACATAATTTCCAAAATACACTATATTTTTCCCATTCTCCATAACACAGCGCACCGCCAATGGCAAAATCTCCGATGTATATACTTGAAGTACGAGTTTAGTGTCAGGTTTCGCGGATGCGATAAAAGGGTTATGTTAGACAATAGTGTTTTGGAATTCTGAAATTCCTCATTGGCTATGTCAGTCTCCACGCAACAATTTCTCTGTTGTCATTTCTTTTTTCCACCCTTTTAAATAACTATTTAGTGTAGTTTGTGTATGTGTGTGTGTGTGGTAAAAATTGATCATTGATCATTTTTGTCGCACCACGGTCGTTTTCTGCACACAAGGGCTAATTAGACCGGGAACTAAAATTTATTGCCGATTCCGAACGGCAAGCTTGTTTTTTATACTCATGGAGAGGTTGGTGCGCTAACCCCTCGATGGGGAACTCCCTGCGGTCAAGTCGCCGTTTTTTGTTGTACCCGTGTCAGGAAAGTATTCTGACAACGATGAACCGGGTATCGAACTCGCGACATTGCTAAACATCCTTTGGTACTTTAGGCGAGTATCTTATCGACCGGGCTACCGGTCGCTCCCTGTGGTAAAAATCTCGTCTGAGGGTACGTTCTTTAATGGTTCTAGGTCTTGGATAATTGAGAATTGGTTCAAATTTTTCTGGTAAAGGTTTGGTACCTTGTTTGGAAATTGAGTGCTCTAAGAATGAAATCTCCGCAACATTGAAAGATGCGTTTGGATACGTAAAATGTGAGGACATAGTTATTGAGCCGTTGTAAAACAGTACGCAAATTAACCTTATGTTCAGTTTCACTCTGTCACTGAAAATCAAAATGTCATCTGAATAGACATAACATTTAAGATCACAAGAACCTCATTTATGAATCGTTAGAAGGATAGAGCAGCAAACCGAAATTTAGGTAACTAAACAAGCCGAAAGGTGTGCAAACAGTTGTTTTTGGAATGTGGTCGGAATGAACAGGAGTGTGAAAGAGAGTACGCCCGCAGAATGTCAAATTTTAAGAAATAAATTTTACCTTGTAATATATTTGAAAAGTCCGGAATAGGGGTACCCATTTGGGACCGTGCAGGCATCATCCACTGTACGAGCTTTATGACGCGACATGTAATGGTTATGACCAGGGTGATTTAGAAGGCCTACATATTCCTTGACATAGGAAACAGGACGTATGGCATTTTACTGGAGAACCGTTGATCCTAGACGCTTGATACTTCCAATTAAAAAAAATATTCAAATCAGATATGCCATTCATGTTACAAGGGGTTGTATAGTCATTAAAATAAAAATGCTTACTTTTTATATGACCACCATGTGCCCAAAAACCAAATTAGAAAGTTGGTACCTTGTCTCTAAGTGCAATATTCACTGAGGAATTCGAAAAATGGAGGAAATTTGAAAGAACAGCTTTAACACTAGGTTTACCGGGAGGATCATTTTGACCCATTTCGATATGCTAAGAGATGTCGGTAAACCTGTCGTCGGCTCATAACACAGTTTATGAGCCTTTAAAGCTGTATTTCCCCAAATTTCCTGTTTTCCGAATTCGAATGTCAGCGAAATTTTTTTTATGTTGGCATCAGAAGAGACAGGGCAACAACTTTTAATAGGGTTTTGGAGCACAGGGGGTGTGTGTGTATAAATAGTTAACATTTTTATTTTGATAACTATTCAACCTTTTGCAACATGAAACATATTTCTGAGTACTACACGCTATTTCGATACTTTTTCTAATTGGAAGTATGCTTCTGTAATCAACGGTTCACCAGTAAAATACCATACGCCCAGTTACCTATGCACCCTGTATATATATAACATGTCCTGACTGATTCATCATAGCCGAGCTGAAACCGCTTAAGCTATATGAAATTTGGTCCAGTTTCATTTTATGATGAAAGAACTCACTAAGAGGGTCATAAAAAAGAGAATTCAAAGGTTATATAGAGAAATCATGCCGGGCGGATTCCGCTGAAACTATAAATATGAAAAATTTTGTCCCTAGTTTTATTTCATGATATAAAAACTCGCTAAGAGGAGGTTTTCAAAATTCGACACTTAAGGTGGTTCAAAGGTTATATATAGAAATCATACCGATGAAGCTATAAATATTGAATTCGGTTAGTAATTTTATTTCATGACGTAAGAACTCACTGAGAAGTTTTTCGAAATTCGACCCCCTTAAGTTGTCATGAGGGTGTTCAAAGGGTAGGCTATATGGAACAATCATCGCTGGTCCAAAATCGCTGAAGCTATAAATATGATATTTGGTCAGTAGTTTTATTTTGTAATATAGAGACTCACTGAAATGGGATTTCTGGCAATTCAACCCCCAAGAAGGATGACATGGTGGGTTCAAATGTTATATTGAGAAAATAACCGCCGAGCAACAGATTACCAAATAAACATGAGCGAAGCCGCGCGGTAAGAGCTAGTTTTCTATAAAAAAAGAAAAAAAAGAGAAATACGTTTTTTCCCCCTTGTGATAAGGAGACATTCTGTAATAATCAATTGCTTCCAAGCGCAAAAAAAGAAGCGATAACATGCTATCGCTTGACGTTTTTATACGTACAACAAAAACGTAACACGATTATTATCCCTGGAACTTGATCGTTGTAAGTCAATGGCTTTACGCCAAAAATTTCTAATGAATTGTGTGGATGAAAAACTTTTCGAATAAAATCCATTTGAGAGATGTTTGCAGTGAATGCATGAAGGGAGAGTGAAAAACTATCAAGAATGAAGTTATTTATAAAATCACAGCCGATATACGGTAGCTACACGAAGTTTCGCAAGTAGCTCAAATATCGTCTGTTTTGTGAAAAAACTATAAGTGAATCTAGCTATGCATTTGGCTGCAATAAAATACAAATACCCGATGAGTTAGTTCTCTTTTCGCCTATGGTAAACAGTCTGTCTGTGATCAGCATTATGTAGTATCGAAAATTTGCATTTCTTTGCATAAATTCACTATAGAATCATATTTTTTTGAAAAAACAAATCATTCTCAACCTTTTTTTGGATGAGCCTTCGTATAACTTACTGTATATTCGTGGCATTGTGATAAGTAACAATATGTTCCAAAGATTTGGTGCTTTTGTGATCGTGATATGGATTTTCTGTATTCGAGTAAGTATATATCTTTCACGTAAGATACGTCTTGCTTTTCGAAACAGGAGAACCGCGTTAAACGCAAAAAAATTGACTCTAAAACCACATGAATGCTACCAGGAATAAATGATACCTCATTCGAAAGAACGTTAAACAAAACATATAATAAACACTCATTGATCTTTAGCTGATATTCTCTGTTACTGCAATAGGACTGCCAACTTGAGGTACTAAAAACTAGTGGAGCTATGCAATGATATCACGTCGTGTGAGGTGTCGTGTAATTTGTTTCAACGAGTAACTACAAGAATACGATAATTATAAAAGCAAATATTGATCATGTGCAAAATTATCAAGCGAGGAACTTCAAAAATCCTCTTTCTTTGAAGGCATTTATTTACCTTATAACACGGCATTTTGCCAGAGTGATCAAAAACGCATTGAGGCGATAGAGAAGCTCCCGAAAATCCAAAATTTTAAACTTAAAAGTGGGGGGGCTTATGGGAAGCGTCTTACATTTATCGAGACAGAAAGCCATGAGGTGATTTCTGTGTGCATGACCAAACTCACTAGCTCATTTAAGTTTCGTTGCATCTGAGCCCGATGAGAATTATCAACCGAATGCAAGCCTTTGGTCATAGACCGGTCAAACAGTAAAAAATTGATCAACTTTAGTATCGGAGATAGGTTTTTTTTTTTTAAATTAAAACGAACAAACAGCAAATTACAATATACAAATACGAACACACACATACACAATGTAGCCCTAAGGGACTATGAAGTCCTTCCAGCAGGCCTATATGATTTTTATTACATTATTTTCTCCCTCAGCAACAGCTCTTTTCTTCAGTAGATGTATTTTAGTATATAATTAATATTCATTGGTCCAATAATTTATTTCAAAGTACTGCATTAATGTCTGTGTTTTCGATCATGATAAAGACATTGTAATCTGTATTTTTATTACTATTTGTGTAATTACTAGAGTAGATGTTCATTATTTTCGGTGCGGTGTAACAAAAACTTTTTTGAAATGTTTCGTTACTTTTAAGTTCTTGATAGATATTTTTATATCTATTCGAGGTTCTATTTTCATTTTTTACTAACCATTCTTCGTTTTTGATGATAAATTTATAAATTCTGTACATGTAGTTCTGTCTCAGTGTCAGTATATGGCACTGTATATTTTTGTTTTATATTGGAACATTTATTGATTCTCTTAATTTATTGTAAAGATTTTCTAGATTGCGTATGTTTTCATAATATGCTCCTCCCCAGACAAATATTCCGTATAATTTATATTTGAATAAACCCACGCATAGAAGATATCTTTCAAGAAGTTATTTTCAACTATGTATTTAAGGTTATAAATGATTCCTGAATACATTGAGTTTTTTTAAACATTTTTTCACTATGTATGTTCCATTTTAGGTTATCTTGTATAATTATTCCTAAGTATTCATAATTGAACACACTACCTATTTCTTCACAATTGCATACTGATATAGTTTGAGATTGGCAGTGAGTGTGTAGTTTTACGTGGATTTCTGTACTTCTTGTTTCGTGCATTTTTAAATTGTGTTTAATTAGTAAGTGATTTATTTTTGTTAGGTCCTTCTCTGTTTCTGTATCCTCAACATATAAAACTGAGTCATCTGCAAAAGATATAATGCTACCATTTAGTTTACTCAGTTCATTTATGTAAATTAAAAATACTATCGGCCCTAAGACCGACCCCTGTGGGACGCTTTTTTTACTTCTTGAAAATTGCAAATTTTTTCTCTATTATGACAATAGTCGTCTAGTGAGGTAGTGTGATTTAAACCATTCTAAGATATTTCCTCTTATACCGGCTGAATATAATTTCTCTTTTAAAATGTTTAGATCTACATAATCGAATGCTCGTTTTAGGTCCAAAAAAACTATTATCGAATATTTATTTTTATTTATTCCATTGTTTATCAAGCCCGTTAATTTTAGAATTGCCATTTCTGTATTTTTGTTTTTTTGTAATCCATATTCATTGGTTGCAAAGAATTTTTGATTCAGGAAATTGAGCAGTTGGTATTTCATACATTTTTTCTAAAATTTTTGAAAAAATCGGAAGAATTGAGATAGGTCTATAGTTGTTAGTATCATTGGAATCTCCAGTTTTAAATATAGGTTGTATGAGGGAATTTTTTTGTTCAGAATAAAATACTCCATTTGTTATTGAGGAATCCTTTAATACATCGATATGGTAGTGAGAGATAATTTTCATCATTTTAGGTGTAATTCGATCGTAGCCACTTGCTTTATTTTCTGCCACAATTTGCCTCAGTATATGACTCTCAGTTTCGAGGTAGAGCATGGAGTTTATTGATGTGTCTGAGGAGCCGTCTTGTTCTATACAAGTACAATTATCTGCGTTTCCTCCTAATAATTTATATTTTTTGTGATAAATTATTGATTAAATTTATTTGCAAGTTCTGGTGGATTTTCAAAATTTGGTGGTATATTTTTTTTCAAATCTTTATTTAATACATTTCTTCTAATAAATTGCCATTGCAATCGTTTATTCTTTTCACAAGCGTTAAAGTTCCTCTGGAAGTATTCTTGCTTTACCTTTTTTATTATAACTTTTGTACTAGTTCGCATATAAGGTTATATGTGGATTTTTTTTATATAGCTTTTCCTTCAGGTTTATTCTGTCAAGTATTTCCTTAGGGTAATTTATTGAAACTTTAGTCCAGAGATTAGTACTTAACCCTTCAACCGTCGAAGACGCGTTGACGCGTCATGAAAATTCCTTCGAAAACGGGCAAGGACGTGTTGACGCGACCAAAAAATTCTCTCGAAAACGGGCGAGGACGCGTCAACGCGTCCTGGTCAGGCCAGTGCTTTCCCCTAGCTGCTTTGTCTGAGACTTGTCACCCATGCTGTTTGACGAGTTCCTCCCTCTTCATTCAGTAATGCTGATTTCATTGTAGGAAGCTCTTCACTGGCACATAATACAGCAAGCAGACGTGAATAAAAGACACTGTTCTCTATTATGTACTATAGTTATCTTGAATTGTGCGTGTATGGGTGTGTTATTTGGGAATATGTTTATAACTCTGCGTTTGGGAAAACTCGTTTCTTGAAGAGCACTTTTTTATAATATTTCCAAAGAACTTAGCAACATCGTAATATAATTGATTGTACTCTTGTTAAATACAGTAATAGTTCTGACAAGTTCAATTTTTTAAACTTTTAAAATTAACATTCTTTAGAAATTAATATCAATATTTCTTTCTCTAAAATTAACATATCTTGAATAATTGTAATAATAGTATTTATTGTAATACTTCTTTGATAATTTTTCTTAAATGATTCTTGAGAGTTTGAGAATCATTCAAGAATTTAATAAATAGTTAATTCAGTCAGGGCTGCAGCCATAAACTCGGCCAGTCCGACAACATCCATTTTGGCACACCTCTGGTCCATCACACCGTATTTGTTTCATCTTCCCCCGTCCGTAATTTTTTCCGGGGGTGCACTATGATGATCAATTAGCAAACAAAATGTTTTTTGCATTAAGTTGTGGGAATTTTTTTTTTTCTTTTTAATTTTTTCAACCTTAAAAATTGTCTCCCTTTTCAACCCTCCGACTCCACCCGTTTTACCGGGTCAATTGAAAATTATGACTTTTTACAGAAAAATGGCTGATATCATAAAACCCTTGAGATTTAATTTCTAAATCACTGCAAATTTTTTATCTTTATATATTGTAGTCTCCCAGAAATCGATGCAGTTTCATTACATATGGTGTTCTGTACGAATAAATCAACTTTTACTTGATGTTTACATAATATATTGTACTATCTCAGCATTAATCCCGAGATTATGTTTGAATATCAGAAATGTGCAACTTTCCATAGAAAATCACGCAAATCGTGGTAGCGTAAGTTGGGATACTACTGTATCATTGTAGAAATTACAATTGCATTATAATGTGTAATATTTTGATGAGGTAATAAATATAGGGGGGGGGATGTTGCAGCTTGTTATAAAAAATATAATAATAGTAATGTATTCTCTCTCACGGAGGAAGTTCAGAGACGACCCCGGTTGCCCCAGCCTAGTTACCCACCTGCACGATAAGTTGTCTTAATGTAAACCGCACCTTTTCGATTTGTTATTAATTTGATATTTATTCTTTGGTAGTGCAGTCTTTTTTTGTGTGACGTAAGTTTGTGCACGATAGGGTAATGGAGTTCAAAGAAATCCTTGAACAAAAGAAGTTTCTAAAAAACCATATTTCCATAATTTTTCACGATTTCCACCGTAGTTTCATATTTTATGGTGTAAATCCATAGAAACTACGTAAATTCCATTGTGGTTGGCAAGTATACTTATAAGTAGGGCCAAGGTTTTCATGACCTAAAAACTGATAGAAAATGCTCTATAAAAAATTAATATTCCCCGAAAGACCGAAAATTTGCCTTTGAAGTAAAAAATGATACAAAAAATTTACTTTTCTATTTACAGTAACAATAATTTTAGCAAAATGATATGAGAATGAGGAATATTGAGATGCAATTAATTAATATTGCACAACACTCTGTACGACGTTTTATGTACAGAGCTGAAAGAAAATTGCGGATTCCAAGAATAATCCGGATAACTAGAATCCTTTTAAATTGGGAAAGGTTTTGTACAGCCGTATTTGTACGTGACTACCCGTGTATTCAGAGAGAAAAAAAGAAAATGTCAGATAGGTGTGTACCTCTGTAGTAGATAAACTGTTTCGTGAACACATTGTAAAAAACACCCCCTACAAGTACATACTGAATTCTTCTATTCACTGACTTAGGATTGGATTGGATTTTCAATTTATTGGCGCAAGAACCAATTTGGCCAAACTGCGCCAAAACACATGACATAAAAATAAGGAAAATGTCCTTTTGTCGTGTTAAAAAACTAAAACATATAAAAAGGAAAACAAACGTAAAACAATGACATGAATTGTAAAACTATAATTTGTTATAAAAACCAATGACTTTAATGAATTTAAAAATGCGAGATGCATCGCTATGGTCATTTAAAATGTCATGAAGTGAAAGATGACTTTGACCAAAAGCGGTCGTAAAATGATGACGATGATATGAACAAGTAAAAGCATGAGCAATGGTAAGTGGACTTTGACAATGAGGGCACTGTGGCTGACTCTCTCGTAATAAAAGATATGATAGTGTGATACGACTGTGTCCTATGCGCAACCGGGCAAGCAGAACTTCCTCCTTTCGGTTAGTTCTGCAGCTCGAACGCCAATGGCCAAGTGTGGGCTTGATGGCATGGATTGGATTTTGAATTTTTTTGGCGCAAGGACCAATTTGGCCAAACTGTGCCAAAACATGACATACAAATAAGAAAAATGTCCTTTTGTCGTGTCAAAAAACTAAAACATATAAAAAGGAAAATGAAACGTAAAACAATGACATAAATTGTAAAAACTATAATTTGTCATATAAACCAATGGCCTTGATGAATTTAAAAATGCGAGATGCATCGCTATTGTCAGATAAAATGTCATGAAGTGAAAGATGACTCTGACCAAAAGCGGTCGTGAAATGATGACGATGATGTGAACAAGTAAAAGCATGAGCAATGGTCAATGGACTTTGACAATGAGGGCACTCTGGTTGACTCTCTCGTAATAATAAATATGATTGTGTGAGGCGACTGTGTCCTATGCGTAACCGGGCAAGCAAAACTTCCTCCTTTCGGTTAGTTCTGCAGCTCGAACGCCAATGGCCAAGTGTGGGCTTGATGGCATGAAGTTTATTATTTACTTGATTGTTCCAATGATCCTGCCAGCGGCGATGCATCACTTCCCGGAGGATTGAGAAGTGGTCACTGGCAGGTACCAACAGGTTATTGTCAATGTTAGTTGTTGTTCGAGCTGCGGTGTCTGCTTTTTCGTTGCCCGGTATTCCTACATGACCTGGTACCCAGTAAAATTTTACTGTGGTACCATGATGAATGAGGTAATGCAGTTCATGAAAAATGGCATGAATAAATGGATGAGTGTGAAACGTACAGGAACACAGTGCTTGTAATGCGCTGAGAGAGTCGCTATAGATGATGCATCGTCGGTGGCGTTTGCGTCGTATATGACGTAGAGCCTGAAGGATTGCGTACAGTTCTGCCGAATATATAGTGAATGTGTCTGGAAGTTTGAAAGATGTCTCCTCACAGCAGATGTAGGCACAACCGACATGGCCAGGGCTCTTGGAGCCGTCGGTATATATGGGGAAGTACCTGTTGTACCTACCCCTGTGCCTAAAGAATATCTGTCGATATATGACATCTGCTGTGGTGGCTCTAGGGTATAATGATAATGAAAGAGAGACATCTGGCAGAGACTGCTCCCATGGTGCCAGTTGCCAAGCAACTGGGGCCACACGACTGATGTCTAATTCTAGTTCTTCCACAAGTGCCCTCATACGAAGACCGTAAGATGGAACACATGAAGGTCGAGCAGCAAATAGTCTATGAAATGAGGGATTAAAAATGACACGATGAAGTGGATGATCTGGAAAAGTCTTCATCTTGATAAAATATTTCAAGGAAAGTTGTTGGCGTCTTGATGTCAGTGATGGCTCGTTGCATTCGACATACAGGCTCTCCATTGGAGACGTCCGGAAAGCTCCAGAACAAATTCGTAGGGCGAGATGGTGGACCGGGTCGAGCACACTCAGATAGCTCCGAGGTGCCGACCCGTATACAATGGAGCCGTAGTCGAGCTTCGATCTTATTAAAGCTTTATATAAGTGGAGGAGCGACTTACGGTCAGCTCCCCACGATGTAGAAGAGATGACCTTCAAGAGGTTCATCGTCTTCATGCAACGAGCTCTTAATTGCGCAATTTGAGGTTTGAAAGTGAGTTTCTTGTCAAATGTGATGCCGAGGAATTTAGTATTTTCTACAATAGGTATTAGATTGTTATTGAGAAACAACTGTGGGTCATCGTGTAGGTCTCGACGCCGACAAAAGTGCATAGCAACAGTCTTGTCAGCGGAGAATGAAAAGCCGTTATCATGAGCCCACTTGCTAATCTTGTTTAGTGCGGTTTGTAATTGTCTCTCGGCTGACCTCATATTCACTGATTGATATGATATCAACAGATCATCCACGTATAGTGCGCCAGTGACTGACAACGGGAGTTGGTTCAACACCCCGTTGAGTCTTAAAATAAAAAGTGTTACACTTAAAATGCTACCTTGAGGTACACCTTGTTCTTGAATTTGGGGAGCTGATAATGTGCTTCCGATCCGTACCTGGAAGATGCGTCGAGCAAGAAAGTTCTTAATGAAAATGGGCAAGTTGCCCCGCAAGCCGCTATTATAGAGGTCGGACAGAATTCCGTGCCTCCAAGTACGGTCGTAGGCCTTTTCTATGTCGAAAAATATGGCTAGCATATGCTCCCTCTTCACAAATGCTTGTCTTATTGATGTCTCAAGGCGTAATAGATTGCATGTTGTGGACCTGAACCGTCTAAAGCCGCTTTGATGTTTAGATAAAATATTGTTAACCTCAAGGTAGTGCATAAGGCGATAGTTGACCATGCGTTCCATGAGCTTACACAAACAACTGGTCAAAGCAATAGGTCTATAACTGTTAGGTTGCTGAGAATTTTTGCCAGGCTTCGGGAATGCAAGAACAATGGCTGCTCGCCAAGTGTCAGGAAATGAATGGCTGACCCAGATCCGATTGAATAAAATAAGTAAATGTGACAGTGATTCTGGTGATAGATGCCGAATCATGGAATAATGAATAGCATCGGGCCCTACAGCTGAGTCAGGACTTCGCTGCAAGGCCGTCGTCAGTTCATGAAGGGTGAACAATGAATTGTACCCCTCCGGTGTAAAAGGCCGGAAGGTGTACGATGTACGTTCGGCTGATGATTTAATAGGATGAAACGATGGGGGATAGTTCGCATCACTGGAGACAGCGGCGAAATGGGCGGCGATGGTATCCGCAATATCCCTCACATCGCTGATGATAGTGCCATTGGTATTTAAAATGGTAAGTGGATGAGACTGATAATGACCATTGATTTTTCGGATCCGGTCCCAAATGACTTTAGATGAAGTAGATGAATTGATTCCCGTGGTAAACTTTTGCCAGGACTCGCGTTGAGCCTGGCGCCTGGTTCTTCTCGCTATCGCCTTTGCTTTTAAAAATGCCAACTTGTTGTCATGGGTAGGATACCGCC